>NC_022029.1:948306-984945 GCF_000317375.1 Microtus ochrogaster | reverse complement strand
TCTCCTCTCCTCTCCTCTCCTCTCCTCCCCTCCCCTCCCCTCCCCCCCTCTCTCTCTCCTACAGAAATCTTTCTTATATTTGATGAGGATAGTATTTAGTATTTAGAACACAGGGATAGGGTTCCTTTCTGAGAGCCCATTTCTGATTCTTCCTGCCCTGATGGTCAGAAGAGAACTGTCACTTTACTGAATCTCTACATTTGCTTAGTCCTCATCACAATCAGATACAGGATGGAGTGAGTTCCTCATTTTTTCATTTTCTATGACCCTCCTAAAAAGCTCCTGACTGCCTAGAATTGTGTACTTTGCAGCCAATCTTACATAAACTCTTTTTACAATCTGAAGCTTCTCTTTGCCCACTCTTTCTATACTGCAATTTCTTAATCTGTCAGTTTCGTGTACGATTCTTCCAAAATCTTCTTCTCAAAAAACTACCCATCCATCGCAACTGCCTGGGAGGCATTCCAAAACACAGAAAGGCTTAAGCATAGCTCAAGTGTTCTCATCACACACAGAAAACAAGTATGAAAGTGCGTATGTTAATTAGCTTAATCCAGTCATTCTACAACATGTATTTATCTTAAAATATATTGTACACTATAAATATAGCACAATTTTTATCCCTCAATAAGTCATAATTAAGGACTTTTAAAATTACAGATTACTGGTCTTCAGAAGCCTTACTAAAATAATTTCGTGGATGCAGCGGAGAATGCATCGAGCTTGGACTTTGAATTTATGAGTGAGAGCTGGAAAGCATCTCTCCTTAAATGTTCACCTGTCACAATGGTTTAGTCCTACAACTTTATGGCAATATGCAGAGAATGGTGCTATGTTTCGCAAATGTTATTATGTATGACCTGAACATCCTCTTTAAAAAAAATGACAATTCAGATCCAGTAGGTGGAGAGTTGTAGAGTACAATATGTTAGTAAACCTTTAGACTTGCTAAGAAGCCAACTCTGGGGTAGACACAACTCCCCAAATTCAGACCCAAGCATGTTTGTGTCAAAGTGTCCTCTACGGCCCCTTGTCCGGGGGATGGAGACTGGTCCCTATCTCTGTGACGAGGAGAAAGGTCAGCAAAACCACCCTTGAGTAAAAACAATGTGTCCTTGAGAACAGCGAAGCAGGAGAAATCCTTTCCAATAGAGATTACTATTATTTATTACATGATATAAAAATGTCTACAGTGAGGACTGGAGAGATGCTCACTGGTTACTTCCAGTACACACCTGCAGCCCTGTTCTGAGGAAGGTTGGAGGCAGGAGAGATTGACTGCTGAGGCTTCCAGCTTAGTGAAGAAAATTGAACCCCAGGTTTGGTGGGAGACTATCTCAAAGGAATAAGCGGAGGGAGAGAAAAGGAAGATATCTGAAACTTTGTTCTGGTCTCCACAAACATGGATGGCATGCATCCGAATACACAATGGCACATACATTCACACAGAAAGACACATGCACACAAATGAGTTAATGAATAATTTTTTTTCAGTGTCTACAGTGGGAACAGGAAGCCACAAGATAATCATAAAGAGACTTTGAACTGGAAATTGCAACATTACTGTCTCTTTACTAGGCAATTTCTGCTGAACATTGTAAGTTGATGTCACCTTTATTTGTTTTCTAGATTAGGCTATTCCAATCATCTATGGACATTGTAAACACCTGATTTGATGATGTTTTTCTCCCTATCTTCCTCTTACTCTTTGTTCTTTATTTTTGCTTGCCACACGCTTAGCAAGCTCCCTCCTTTGAAACTAAAAATATGGCTATTGCAGATCATTCTCTGGACCATAGAGAACAGGAGTGAGAACCAAGCTTATGCATTTCTGAGAAGCTTCTGGGTTCTTGGCATGCAGATCACTTTGAACTATCTTATTAGTTTGTTTATTAGGGGACTACTTTAAAAATCCCTCTTATAAGGACTTTATTACCACAGACAAAAAAAAAGAATCTTTCATTATCCCGAATATAAAAATAAATATAAGTTCACATTTATAACGTCTCTTTATTATAAAGCCAGTCCATTCATGAGACCAGTGAGGCTGTTGGATGAATACCTAATTGTGGGTAATGTGAGACAAACGCACATTAGCATTAGTGTTTTATCTTTGCATATTGTTTGGCTGATGGATGCCCTGACTTGCAGAGACGAAAACAACCATTTACAACTACCAAGACGCTTGTCTCACAATCTCAGGTTAGGTGTCAATGAGGCAGAAACGCTTTTTCCTCAACACTGTTGCGAAACCAGGACAAGTTAAAGCACTAACGGTCTCTTGGGTATTCACATCTCAAAGATACGGAAGGGCACATTTTTATTAAGATCTGGGTGCATAAAATATGCAAAATTAAATTCAAATCAAATACCTATTGAACACCTCGGCCACCCTGGAGGTTCTGAAAGATGTCTTTGAAACCACAACTTTATCCTAGTAAACAGACTCTGTAGGCTTTTCCAACACTGAGTTATAGTTAGAATGGGAACGCTCGAGGAGTGGAAAGAAGGGGTGAGAAGAGCAAAGGTCTGGAAAATTATAAGAAGAGGAAGACTTTTAGTCTTTTTCTCTGTAGGAAGACACATACCCAGGTTGGTGTCCCGAAATCATCAGAATCCAGATCTTCCAGCATCCCTTCAACCTGTATATTGCTCATGACCACACAATGCCATTTCTAGAAGGTGCTGACGTGTCAAGCACTATAAATAACAATGCAGTACAGAGAAAGAGGGAGCCTGTATCTATGCACGAGGCAGGGATATTAAAAATGTCAAGGTAATGATTTTTTTTTTAATGTCCGATGGTTGATTGTGCCTCAATATTAAAGAGGCTGGTGGCTTTTAATGATGAAAAAATTATGCAAACATTAAAAAACAATTTCATATAATTATTTGGAGTTTGCTTCCATTTTACAAACAACAATTTAAAATAAATCCATTAATGCTGTCTGTGTGGAGGCAAAGGAAATGTATCATGCACTGCAGTTTGGTTTCATACTAGAAAGCAAAGTCTCTTCCCAATGCGGCATCACGAAGGGAAATTAAGAGCTTTTGGTGATTACTTCTGTGACTGGGAGTGAGGATTTAATGAAGCAAGTTTGATAGCAAGTATTAGGATGGTCTATTCATTAAGCAAATATTTTTGAAACGTTGGTATGTGCTCGATTTTTCAGGAGCCAAGATTACATATATTATTTATTTGTAGATATATCCATTTTCCCCAAATGAAATAACATTTCAACATGTAGCTCATGCCCCGAAGGCAGACCAATCCTCCTGCCACAACCTCCGAAGTGCTAAGACTACACACAGGTGTGTGTTACCAAGCACAGGAGCCCAGCCAAGAACACTTCGAGGTTCACCCAAAACGATTCTTACTTAACTTTGTAGAGAACTTCCGAGAGAGCTCCAATTCATCATCATGAAAGGAAGCCTACAGAGAAACAGCCCCTTGCTTTCTAGGCTTTGTCTTCTGTTGGTTTCTGGAGAAAAAGCTTTGAAACCGGACATTATTAAGAAACCAAGCGCCACCTAGAGGCAGGAGGGAGAACCACACGATTACCACCTCTTGCATTCTTCCCTCTCATTCCCTTCTCAATCCTCCACATCCATGCCTTTTATTCTGCCCAAGGTGACGACATGCAACTAAAACTAATGCCAAAATCACAACCAAAACAAAAAATAATCCTGTCTCAAAGTGGCTGTCTTAGATGATTTTTAGAGAGTCTTTAAATAAGGCCAGTTTTTGAAGTTACCTGTATCAGATGGTGACGAGCCTGCAACCCCCACCCCCCTAATTAACTAACTTAAAAGCCACATCCTCAAAGAGACTCTTAAAAGAATCAGCTCCCCCACCTCAAAAATAGCCTGTGGCAAATATTTTCCTTGGCTGAATTCCATCCTTGATACCATTTATATCAAGCATTTCTTATCTTTATTATTTTATTAGTTCTTAAAGACTTTCATACAAAGTTTTGATCATATTTATCCCTACCCTCAACTCCTCCCTGATCCACCTCCCTTCTCTACCCATCCAAGTTTATCGCCTAGTTTTCCTTTTTATGCCCTTCAAGACCAATTTCTCCTATTCAAATGTGCTTTGACATGTGGCCTTCCGCTGGAGTGTTGTCAGCTTCACCAGGGGCTACATACTCTTAAAGAAAACCATCTCCTCCTCTACCAGCAGCCAATAGTCACCAAAAGCTCCATGGTTAGGGGGAGAACTTCATGTCTATCTCCCCTTTTATGTTGGGATTTGGTCTGGCTTTGTGCATGCTGTCACGGTCACTGTGAATTCGTACGTGCAGCTTCTCCACATGTCAAGAAGAGATTTCCTTGCCCACCACATCTGGTAGTTACTCTTTTTTGCACACTCTTCCACATTTATTTCTGTGCCTTGGAAGTATGATATGCATGTGTATGTATGTATATACGAACATATGTTCCTTTTAGGGCTGGCACTCTGCAGTCTCTTATTCTCTGAACCTGCCCCTTGTCCAGTTGTGAGTTTTTGTGTCAATGACCATCTACTCCAAATAGAAGCTTCTCAGATGAGGGCTGAGAGATGCACTGATCTATGGGTACACTGAAAGAGCCATTAGCAGTTGGTTTAATACTGTGTCCATTTAGAAAAAAAAAAAAACCAAAATGGCAGTCTGTTCCCTAGGGTCTATCATCTGTCTACACAGATTCTTGAGCTGGTAGTGGTGACAGGTCTGGGATCTTTCATATTGTGGAGTGGACTCAAATCCAATCTTGAAGTGGCTGGTTACTCCCACGATGCCAATGCCACTATTGGATGAGTGGGTGTGTGTTGCAAGACCAACTACTCCTAATTTTTTTTATTGAAAATAAAGTCTTCCATACATTATATTTTGATCATAGTTTCCACTCCCTCATCTCCTCCAAGAATCTTCCAATTCCATGATTGAATTCTTTGTGTCTTAAGAAAACAAACATACAAATAAAAAGACAATGAAAACCCAAAACAACAAAAAAACAAGGATAAAACAAGATGAACAAACTGACAAAAATAAGTAAAAGGAAAAGAAATGAAGAAAAAGCACTAGGAACTCTCTCTCTCTCTCTCACACACACACACACACACACATGCACACACATACACATGCTCACATACCATAAAAACTGACGCCAGTTATTTTTAAAGCTTGCTCATTCAGTTGGGCATGCCCTGGAAGCTTCATCTCTGCTGGCTAGCTTTTAGAGTGTTGGAAAGTGCAATGCACACGCCAAGAGGAAGCGTATTCTTTTCTGTCCATGTCAGCCTAGGGTGCAGTTCGTATTCACTGTGTTCACCTATATCCTAATTCCACAGCCCAAGGGGAAGAAAAGAGCAAGCCATGTAAATCTGTACAGCAACAGCCACAGTAGTTGCAGGAAAGTGACATACTCTTGTGACCACTTACCCTAGCCCAGACATTACAGAGAAGCCCAGATGACAGCAGTACAGATGGATAGATCAGATCCATCTAATCCTCAAAACAAATCTGCACATTCTGCTCACAAACCGAGAGGACCCAACTGCTAATTATTTTTAACCTGGTGAGATCATCTGGTAGACAGACCTTTTATTTTTTTCCTTTCTTCAGAAAGGCTTAGAAGGTCCTGGCAAGCTTCAGAGTTTAGCACAGGTGCAGTGCATTGAAAGGAGGCCGTGGAAACTGCCCACACTCTAATTCTCAGAACCTTCGAAAATATAATGACCTTGAGATGACGACACCATCCTGGGTTGGTGAGATGACCTTCAATCCAATGACAAGTAGACTACCAAGAGAAAGGCACAAATGTGTCTGGGACAGAAGAGAAGATACCATGAAGACAGGGCAGAGAGAGACAGCTCCAAGGCCAGGAATGCCAACAGTTGAAAATGGAAAAAGGCAAGAAGAGCAAGTGGTTCCCTGGAGTCTCTGGTAGCGGTGTAGTTATGCTAAGACTGATTTCAGACTTATGACTCCATGTGTGGCGAGGGTTAGGACAGGCTGGCACTAAGATGAAATATGAAATTGAGTTCTGGTGAAGAAAAAAAAAAAAACAGAGGCTGAGCAAGTCTCGGGCTCTATTCGTTCTGATCTTATTCAGACATTATAAACATTGGTAGTAGAGGCTACTAGCTTCTATAATAATTGTTCCTTTTTTTTTCCCAAGAAAACTCCTAATTTTCAGAGCAGCACTGTTACACCTTTTCTTGGGAGGTGCCTCTGAAACTAGGTACGTGATCGAGTTATGGCTTCAAGGTACAAGTTTCAGCCTCAAAGAAAACGGCTCTCAAAAGGACATACCACCTTTGTCCCTTGGGTCACACCTCTTCGGACTGGGCATGCAAATAGTGGTGAGGTTGAAGTCAAGCAAATGGAAACGCCTGATGCTAAGGAAAGCAGGAGCATGGGGAGTCAAAAGAAGCCTATGCCATTGAAGGTATTGTACATCCGGGATCCAGTCATGCGCTGCCTACTCCGAGCTTCAATACTAAGTGAGAAAAGTCAGGCGTGCACTTAAACCACTGTTTAATTAGTTCTCCTATAACCCACAGCCAGATATAATCCTACCATGTCCACCAGCTTAGGAACGGAGACCATTCTTTGTGAACTCAATTACTAGAGTTTTCTGCATCAGAATCTGCAGGGAAACAATAGCCAAAAATGGATGCATTAATCTCCCTCCTATTTTCCTAGCTACTGGAAAGTCTTTGATGGGTCCCTGAATAGGATTCAGATATTCGTTCATGTGCTGGCCACGACAATATTCAGTAAAACACCAATATCATTATCCCTTTAAAAGGAAACATTTAATCCAAGTTAACTCCCATGATTACTGCTGTAGTAATGGAGAGAACTCAGAACCCATAGCTATCGTCATCTCAATCTTAACGATAGGTTAACAGAAAACAGAGCCATGGTCCCTCTATCCCAGCAGGATGGACCAGCAGAGGCATTGGCAGAGGAAACTTCAGGCTCCACTTGTAGGCTGGCACCTTGTATTCCATGAACTTTCTAGGGTTTTTAACCCATTATATACTCTTGGTAAAATCTATGCACTACATCAAGGCTTTTTTTTTAATTTTTCTTACTTTATTGATTATTCATCAAACTTAATAACTTATAATTCTTCTGAACCAGAGTACTTAAGAACTCAGAAAGCACTTGGAATTGGTCCCTAGAACTTGATGTTGGGTAAAGACCATTGTAGTGAGGTCCTTATCCTCCTGGCTAGAGTCTTTATGATGCCTAACATTTTAAAACTTATGTTGCTTTGCCAGTTCCCATAGGAAAGGCAGATTCTGTTGCTATATCAACAGCATTCACGAGAACTACGAAAGGGTGCACCGTCTCTCAGCCTGGGGTTTTGACCCATAAATGGGTCAAAGAAAAAGCAAGTGGTTATCCACTGAAATATGATGTGCCATATGGATTTGATATCTTTACTAACACAAGTTGACAGGCCTTAGGTCAGGCACATTCCTCCGAGAGTTTCTTAGATGAACACGACTAACAAAAACATCAGCCTTGGGCAATTTAGAAGTTTTTAGTCTTTAATTTAGACAACTTAAAAATATGACTCGTAGCACTTGTAACTAGATTTGTATGGTGGAACATGTGACCAGCTGTTTTCTATAGAAGCCCAGAGCTGATCAGAGACTTCAACTGTTAGGCTGATGGTGTCATTGGCATAAAGCCTGTGCAACCATGACGCTGCTCTGGGAAGGACTCTCAGTTGTCAGTGGTATGGCGGTTACAAATCAATTAGCCTTGAATCCTTCCAAACCATTACAGTGAAAATCCACTTCCTACCGCTCAATGACCAAACTAACACCACTTCAGACCTTACATAAGCAGTATAGATACACCCAACCTCATTGGTCTTGGGGTTTGTAGCATGACTGTATTTCATGCGTTGTCCATTGCGGTCACACTAAGCACCTTATTGGAGCTGTGTGTGTTCACTCCTCTAGCCTTGCTTGTGCAATTATTTCCTAGAAAGGCCCCATATTTAAATATTACTTGTATTATTCATGCCTGAATCAAGTAATACATTGTCTCATTCTGGGAATTTCTCTCTGCCATTTCTGAATGCCACCTTGCATTAAATTACACCTACATGAATATATAGACATTATTGACAACTAGATTGTAAACCCTTTGAATATAGAGGTCATGTAGATAAAATCTCACAAAGTACTCAATGAAGGCATGTGTACCAAACTGGATGCCAAGCGTGGCATGATTATATACTTCCTTTACTTTTCATGTAGCTTAAAACAACTGAGTCCTAGAAAATCCGGATAATTTGTACAAGATCCCACAGATAACTAAGATTTGTACCCTAAACAACAATACCAAGAGTAAACGCAATTATAAACTATTAGATGGAAGGAACAAAGGCCTGGGCCAACAAACAGGAAATAATTTCAACTTCTAATTTATGAGGGTATCCCATAGGCTTCAGCTCTCAAAATAGAGGTGATGTCTCCTTGTTGAACAAATCCATAAGAAGTATTGTCTTTTTCTAAATAATAATGATTTAAAGACTAACATAGACTAAAGTAACACTCTCTCAAAGAAAGGTGTTTTTAAAAATACTGTTTTGAGATTGTATCTAGGAAGTCACCATTCTCAAAACTCATAACAAATATGGACTTGTTAATGCTATTTTGATTTACTTCCAATTTCTGAGTTAACCTGAAGATAAAGCAGGAAACTCCTGTATCATCTCAGATTCTTGCCTTAACCTCACCTGCCCAGCCTACTTCTTATTATACTCATTTTTATTATTTGGGTGGGGGACACATTATTCTCATTATTATAAAATATAGAAACAATTTTTGGTATATAATAAGTGCTTAGTAAATACATGTCTTTTCTTTTCAACCCAGTTCCCAAGAGCAATCAGAAAGTTAGACAGAACATGTCAGAGTTGGCAATACAAAAAGGAGAAATCAAATCATTTTCTCCAAACTCATTTTACTCTTTAAATTTGAACATTAATCCAGGGACAGGCAACATTAAAAATGAAACTTTAACATTATAACATGATTGAAAGTCTGATATCATACCAAAATGATGGAACAAATTTCTTATGGAATCTGCTTTGTAATAACATTTTATATTCTTAATAATATTCTGCTCTAAATATTGACAGTGAATTGACAGTTGAGAGATAAAAGAATGATAAAAATGAAGAATATTAGCCTTTCCCCCATAAGGTTAATAATTTTTTAATAAAAAGAACACACTTTCTGGGGTGATTTTTGAAATAGTCTTCAATAAGGAGGTGAAAAGATCATGAGTCTAATGAAATACATTTCAGTATGTTTGTATCCTTTAAGTGCTAAATAATTACATGGGAATTGCAAAAAACCTTGTGTGGAAGGATGTGATCAACAATCCAAAATTTAATCATATTTAATAATCATGAACTTAGGGCAGAAAGGGCATCTTAGCTTACAGGCTATAGTTCACTATCAAGGGAAGCCAGGGCAGCAGCAGTTCAAGGCAGGAACGTGGAGACAGGAACCGAAGCAGAGACCATGTAAGAGCACTTCTTGCTGCTTCTAGGCTTACATTCAGCTTTGCTTATGGATACCCACAGTGGGCTGGGCACACTAGGCTACATCAATTACCAGCCAGGAAAATGTCCCATACACAAGACAACAGGCCAACCTTGAACTGAGGTTACCTTTTCCCAGCTGTGGCAATGTCACAAAGCAAGCTTAGCCATCACAGGAGGCATCAGTAGGCTATAAGTACTGTTTGCATTTGCTTCAGTCTTAAGGGTCAAATCCAGGTTCTCCCACATAGCCAGGCAGCACTCTACCACTGAGTTACACTCCTAGCTCTCCCAACAGTTTTTACTGTCAAGCATCTCATATAATCTTGTGACAAATGATACACTTGAAAACAAAGGTATTTCCCTAAGTTCCCCAGGAGCACTGTCATTTTTCAGGCAGGAAAGGCAACTATACACATTTAAAAACGATTTCTTTCCTAACACTCCATTACCGACAGTTAAGGAGAATAATGATTTAATTTCCAGTGCTTGATCTTGACCTCTGCGTAGAGGTGTTGGCAACACCGAGCCAGGATTAGCTACTCATTAATCAGGTGACACGAACACTCCTCCCTGTGTTTATTCTGCCTGGCCTTTCAGGAGGCACCATACACGTGTCGGTCAGAGGCACCTACAGGTCATACTACATGGTACTGTAGCCCAGCTCAATGATGTACCCAACATCTGGAACTTGTGAATCATCATTTCCTAAAAAGTTAATATAGAGGCAACAATTTCTTTACTTAGTATAACTGATGGAGTTTCTATCAAGAGAACTTGGGACAGTAACTAAGATTGCTAACACCTGTCAACATTTAACGTACAGAAATCACTTCATCAAACAAAGGGACAAAGGACATGATCACTACAGATTTCCATACTATGAAAATTTGAAGTTTCCACTGAAAATCAAGTAAAAGCCTATTACAGCAGTGTCATTTAAAAAATAAACTGACTATGACAGTCTAGGATATTATATTTTTCCTTCACAAAGGACCTGCTGGGATTCAAATATTACTTGGCTTATCATTGACAACTCATCTAGAATGGTAGAAGGAAGCTGAGCTGTTAACAAAAGGGATGTTTTTTAATACAAAACAGTCACCAAATTACTAAAGAATAAATAAATAAATACAAAACCTGAAGGCTGTAGAGAGTAATCTAATTTGGTTATCCCACTGTAAAGCACTCTAAATGATGGGAGCGGAATGTGGGAAAAGATCAATTCTTATTTAGAGAAATTGACAGCAATTGAAATTGAAATGTTCATATGAAAAGGAAAGCTAGTAAAAATTGTAGGTGATCTGACAATTCTCCATTTTTTATTTTCCTATGCTATTTTAGGCCATATTGATGTGTCTAGCAGGTCAACTGACAAATTTGGAAATCTCTTAATGTTTAAAACAATGCATATGAATGAAGGGTAGATTTGATAATATGAACTTCAAAGAAATGTTTGCCAAGTATTTGTTATGTCAGTTGTCATGGTGAGGCCCAGCCAAGTCTGAAGTTCTGTTTGGAGAGGCATTGTATTTTCCTTTCCTTTTTTTAAAAATTCATTTTACATTCCAACCACAGTTCTTCCTCCCACTTCCTTACCTCCTCCGCCCCAGTACACCCCCCATGGGGAGTCAACAGAACCTGGCACTTTAAGTTGAGGCAAGCCCAATCCCCTCCCCACTGTATCAAGGCCGAGCTAGGTATCCCACCAAAGCTCGTTCACACACTAGGGATAGATCCTGGTACCACTGACTAGGGTCTTTCAAATAGACCAAACTATTCAACTGTCTCACATGAGAGGGACTAGTTTGTGAAAAGGGTGAGCTCTTATAGAGGACTGTGAGAACCAAGGGCTCACGACTGTAGCTTTGAACAACAGAGCTACATTTAAAAGGCAGGAGACACAAATATATAGAAAACATCACCACCAGCAGAAGAAAGACACGGTTGTTGGAAGCAGAAGGTAAGCCTGATTTATAAACATGCAAGTGTGTCTCTATGGGAATGACAGAAACCCAACGGCAGGGCAGCACCGCTCACTCTCTCATCGAGATCCTCAGGGAAAAAAAGACTCTTTTGGAGTTTTAGTAGCTCCATGGTTTTCCAAATGCCCCATTAAGTGTCTGCACCCCTGTTTATGCTTTAAGAAACTCAAGTGAGATTCAGCACACGTGTTACATATTCACCAAGTCCCCTCTGAATACCGGATAATTTGCTAAGCACTTGCTATCTTTAACTGTATCAGTCACTAATAAGGAAGAGCACAAATGGATAAAATGTTAAGAGGGAGCCTAATCCTACAACTTAATGCAGCTCTGGCTGACATTCTTATGCTCCTGCACAGAAGTTGAAAGCTCCTTGGAAACAAGCTACCAATCAATACAGTCCAATCCATTTATGTCCATTGTAAAGTACATGGAACACAGCTATACTCATTTTGATAATATATGCATGTGCAATGGATGCTCCTTTGATTTCAAATGACACATATGAGTTGATGATGGTCCCTCTCATTGGAGGATGCTCATGAATGATAACCTAGGCATCCCATTCGATCCCGCACAGCTCTGCCTGAAGGTGACCTGCTTCACAGTGCAGTCTAAAGGAATAAGTTATTTAAGAAAGGAGCGGACTTCCACAGATTGTCAAAAGGTATGTACCCTTAAACTTAGGACATGCTTTTAGTGGTCACAACCAAATAATATGATTTAACAGCTAGCCTGTGTTTTCTGGATCAGCGGGCTAAAGCCACAGCAACATCATTTGTGCTTAAGCCATTAGGGTACATTTAAGTTCCGTGTTTTAAAAAAATGCAGTAATTATGTTGCGGCTTCCATAGTTATAATTGCCTCTGGTATGATTGCTGATAATTTTAGGTAATTGTCAGCAATACGAAAGAGCGTTTTGTGGCCCCACCGTAGAGAATACCCCAGGGAAGGCACTACAGACTCAAGAGTGGAGTCGAGCTAAGCTCATTTGCAGTATAACTTAAGGGATACTAATTTAATTATCTTGCGACAAACATAAAGCTGAAATATCCTTGTAGCTTTTAGCAACAAAAGAAAAAGTAGTTATAAAACGTCTATCTTCAAATTCACAACATTTCAGAAAATGAAGTCAATTTAAATCATTTGGATGCCCATCTGAATATTCATACACAGGGACTGTCTGAACTGTCAGGAATGGCAAGAGGTCATGTGACAGAAATGCGAGACACTTCACAACGTGGCCATTACTGCCGGCACAGAAAGAGGAGGCACTAGGAAACACAGTGTGATTCCTACACTATTAGGGTAAGGATAAAAAGAATAGGGTAAAGAAAAGTTAAAAAGTAACTGTTCAACACGCAGGTGCATTTGCCCCAAGGCATGTACATGGATTGGCGTTTCTTAAGTCATAAACCCATCTGAGAAAATAAAAGTCTTCAATACTAAACTGTGATGGGAGAAAGGAGTTAGGAAAGCCAAGTGGTTGGTGGGCTAGCCCATGGGAGAACACTGGACATCAGAAAGCCAAGTTGATGCTTCTCGCCTGGCAGATTCATCAATAAGCTGCCTAAAGACCATCACTTACATTTTTACTATACCCAAATATCAAAAGGTCATAGTGGCTCAATTTACTGTTTCTTATACAAACTTTTTTTTTTTCAGATTTAGAAAGGAGAAGAGCAAAGAGATAGTAAAACTCCAATCAGCCTGAGAGAAAGGTTAAAGCCATTCTTTTTTATATCCATTCTGGGTAGTGATCCATAAAAACTAATTAGGACAAGGGTAAACCTATTATGGAGCCCAGAGTCACTATCAGTCTCGTCAATCTATATACGCTCAGGCACTACAGATCTGATAGTCTCTGTGGAGATGTATCAGTAAAATGTATATAAGATGTATATGCATCCATTTTTCTTCACCATGCCACACAGCTTGCAGGAATGCTTGCTGGTTTTCTTCCCCTTCAGTCCAGACTAACAATCTTTGTGCATGCGGATCTAAAAACGATAGTGTCTCTTCCTCTCCATTTGATTCTGTGCCCTGACCAGTTCCTCATATATTTCTAAACATCCGTCAGGCAGCTGTTATCTCTACCCGACACTCACTGTCTGTCACATTAGCCTTGATCCCCCCTTTGAGCTAAGCCCCCTTAATACCAGCTGCCGAGTCCACTTCCCTCATCCCTTTGCTGAGCGGAGCTGGCTGAACACAGGGTCTCTCCCTCTCGGATGCGAGAGGATTTTGTATTAGAGACCCTGTCAGGGCTGGTTGGAAGGAGGGCACATTTGAAATCATTTCTCTTATTGAGAGATAAGTGTTCCCTGGCATTTATTCTCCCCTTCCTGCTCTTGCCTTTCACACTGCTTCCATATTGATCCCCCAGCCGGCTGCATATTTGACAATGCCCTGGCTGATAGTGTTATACTCACAGCTTTGCACACAACGGCAGAAGTGACTGACGCGTGACCTTCACCGCTTTCTATGCTTAACACAGCAGATCCGGGCTTCATTCAAGACCGAGCTGTGCGGCTGATTCCAACTGGGTTCTTATTTTCCTTAATAGTAATGATAATAATGCTAAGTGATAAGGCCAAGAATTTATTAAGCTTCTTTCTCCCCGGAGTAATGAAATGCCATACTCCTGTATCCAACTCATTTTGTTGGGATTCAGCCAGACTCAGAAGTTACAGCACCAATGTAAAGGTTAAAGCTGTCCCCTTTCCGTGTCCAGAGTGGATGTTTTTGCCCAGTTTTCCAAATTCACATTAGGTTACTAAATAGAGAGTCTTACAGTGAGTCAGTACCTGTATTTTAAACAGAAAATTCACTTTTGCTGAGGAAGTACTGGCTAACAAACAAGGTCTACAGCACAAATGATAATTCGTAAACCCACGATGTTGAGCAGTCTCAAAATTGTGAGCCCTTGGGATGAAAATGCTTCCCTCCCATTACTCCTCATTGTTTATAGAGTCCGGTGGCAGAGAACGCTTAGTAAAGATCATTTTTATCTAGGTCAGAGTCAGTAGTCAGTCTGGGTGTGTCTGTTTCTCTCTGCCTCCCTCTGCTCCCTCTGCTTCTCTCCCTTCCTCCCTTGGCATAGATATAGGGGAGGGCAGATGAAGAAAAGAGAAATCAAAGGAGAGCAAGAGATTTAGACAGAATCAAACCCACTCACATTTAGCGCTCAAGCTTCGGAGGCCTCTGATAATAAGAGAGCAAGAAGAGAGATTCTCAGCAGTATTTTGGGAGACTGGAGAACATCAATGCTTGATTTATTGTAACAGCAATTCATGTGCCAAATTAAATTAAAAATGAATGCCGACAAAGAATAAAAGATGTTAAGTTCAATGCTAAATAACCATCCTTCATCAGCAAGCATGACCTTTAACAAAGTTCCCATAAAAAAGAAATAGGAAAGAATTATTTCACGTCAAAAGGGACATTTTTTTTTTACAAAGTTGCTATGGACTTTTTAATCTGCTGGTGACAATGTAAGATTAAAGATTTCACAACCAACTTAACCATGAGTCATGTCAACCCTCATCTGTTACCTTGAGAAACAAACACACTGTGAACTAACACAGCCCAACAGAATCTAGCAAGAAATTTTCAATATTTTCTTTATTTACCTGAATTAAAAACAAACAAAAAGAGGCCACAAGTTGTTCCTAAGAACAGCAGTCAATAAGCACATTAAAGCCATCCCAAGACAAGACTGCAAGAGATTATTCCTGTGTAAAGACATTTTATACATATCCACATGGTAGGTTTTGTCTGGATCTCTCTACTTAATAAGATACACAATGTTTCTGGCTGTTTCGGTCCTTTGGGTTCATCCTGATATTTGAAATTTCTCTAGCTGAAAATGAAATTTTATAAAGCTTTACAAAATCTAATATATATATATTATATATAACGGATATTTTTTTTACATCTCAGAATAGTTGGTCCAGTGGAACTTAAGGGGTCCATAACATGTGTGCACTGAAGAACACAAAAGTATTAAAGCAAGCTCTGACAACATATCAGAGACAGGTGACTTGACACCTAACTTATTGGCATCTGTGGAGAAGGGAGCAGAAATGAGGTGCTATCTCAGTTTCCAGTGGAAAGAGAAGTTATAATTATTTACTTTTGGACACAAAAGATCCAGATTTGGAACAACCCATAAACTTGACAGCAGGGACCACTAATATAGACACAGTTTAGAATTGGTTCTCATCACTGACGAGGGCAGTGTAAAGTGCTCTTTCCACCCACCCATCATTGCTGTCAGAGTTTGCCCAAGAAAACACACTATATGTACTTACCCGTGCTTAGGGAATAAAACTGATTTGGTGTATTTTTGCCTCTCCCAAATGTTGATAACACACATGCCTGCTATGAACACACCAACTTTGCAGGATCCAACTCTCCCTACACAGTGGAGGAGCAGCCCAGAGAACTCTTCACCACTGCACCAATTAGTATCCTTTGAAATCCAGGGCCCGTCATTCACAGCATCTCCATCTTCTTGGTGTCTTTGCTGTCCTTAATTCAGCCCTCCACCCTCATCCCTTTAATAAATACTCCAACCCTCTGCTTTGGTCTAGTCAGGGTTCCTATTGCTGGCATGAAACACCATGGCCAAAAAAGCAAGTTGGGGAAGAAAGGGTTTACTTGGCTTTCACTTCCATATCATTGTTCATCACTGAAGGAAGTCAGGACAGGAACTCAAACAGGGCAGGAACCTGGAGGCAGGAGCTGATGCAGAAGACATGGAGGGGAACTGCTAACTTTGTTCAGCCTGCCTTCTTAGAGAATCCAGGACCACCTGCCTGGGAAAGGTACCACCAATTATGGCCTGGGCCCTCCTCCATTGATCACTAATTGGAAAAATGCCTTACAGCTGGATCTCATGGAAGGCATTTTCTCAACTGAGGTTCCTTTCTCTTGGATGATTCTAGCTTATTTCAAGTAGACATAAGAACCAGCCACTAAGACTTCTGAGTGGAACTCTATTTTCAGCTGTAGAAGAGGGTCTTAACCCTCCTACCCCACACATCACTGACTTTGCTGCCTGCTTTGTCTTCCATGTCATTCATTTAGCCTCTTCTCACATAACTGTGGATGCCTATAAGTCAATCTGTCCAGCAAGTATTCATTCTTCCCCCACATCCTTATCTGCCTCCTCTTGGTGGGGCCATGTCATCAGACTATAACCATCACCTTATATCTCTGATTCTTATAACCAGTTCTACCCTCCAAGTCCATACCACAATTCCCTTTCCATTTCAGAGTGAAATGCTTAGTAAGCGTTCATTACTAGTATTCTCCAAATGCAAACTTCCTGCTTTTTATTGAAGCCAAAACTACTAGGCTAAAAAACAAACAAACTACCTAACACACTACATGAACAAAGCTTTCACCATCACCATGGATTCACACTTCTGAATTCTAGGGTCAGCTCTCAGCTCTGTCCTTAGTACACCAGGAACATTTGTTTCTAGCATCCCACCTAGGGATACTTTCTGGTTTTAGCATCAAGGATGACTCACGCCCTTCCCCGCCTACTCTGCTGTTGCTCTTTACTGAGTACTTGCTATGTCCTTCCAGTTTCCCTGGTTTCTAAGCATTTCCCAGCTCTCAGTCTGTGGCAGTTCCCTACAGAAACTCACTGAGTTTAAAAACCATTTATTTTTTGTTGCCTCCTAGATTTGTATCTACAACTTGGACTTCTCCTCTGCACATTAGGCTTCTCTACCAAGTTGCCTGTTCAATATCTCCAACTGAAAAAAAAGTATAAAAAAGAATTTCTGGTTTATATGATCACACAGCAATCCTAATCCTCTTGTCGTCCTCAGATATTACCTATGTCTTTCCAGTCACTCACACCAAAAACCCTGAATCAGACTTAGCTGTTTCTTGTGGCTGGCATTCACCCAAGCTGTCCATCACCAAATAACATTTTCCTTACCTTCAAAATAAGAACACCCAAACCCTTCCTACTGCGCTGCATCTTCATTGTTCACCCCTGGAGGATCACAATAGCTTCCTAAGTGGCATCCCTACTTCCCTCTTGCTCTTGATGCTCTTCTCTCAGCACAGTAGCCAGAGGGAGCCTTCACAAATGCTTTCAGATTATATCGCAGCCGAATACTGCTCACTCAGAGAAGAGGCAAAAAATGTGCACCAAGGTTCACTCCACTCTCTATGAAGTGTACTCTTTCTCTGTTCTCTGATGTGCTTCATGCCACCCTTTCCACAGAAGCCCTACTGGCTATTCAAGCAGTCTCTGCCTCAAGAGTTTCCGTAGAGTTAACCCGTATCTGTTGGCATCGATTTCCCCAAGATAGGCTACCATTTTCTTCCAGTCTCACAGCAAGTGTGAGCTTGTTGGTAAGGTTTCCCCTGACTTCGCACTGTTGTCCCCCATCTGCTCAACCTGTCCCATATCCTGATTTACAGATGCTTCTTATAAGAGTTACCACAGAGCACATTCTACATTTACCTATATGCTTATTGACTGAAACTTTTGCAGGAAGGTTAAGTGTCATTGCAGCAGACACAAGTGTGCATTCATTCATGCTCCATGCACCCAGAGCAGTACCTGACCCACAGGAGAAGTACCAAATATTAGTTTGAAGGAAATAATGATTTTAAAATTCATCAGGACCTTCTGTATTCTCGTGTCACATGAATCTACCACCCATCCTTCCTCCAAGTCTTTTCATATATTCCTCCTTGTTCACCTTCAAATTCACAGTCTATTTCTTATTAATCATTATTACATGAATACACATGTATGCACACACACATATACTACACAGATTCTAGCTGTGGTATATACCTAAATAAACCCTGCTAAAGATCTGTATAATGCTACTTGTATGTATATTTTCAGGGTTGACAACTTGGTATTGGGTAATCAGTTGGTGTCCTGTATCTCTCTCTCTCTCTCTCTCTCTCTCTCTCTCTCTCTCTCTCTCTCTCTCTGTGTGTGTGTGTGTGTGTGTGTGTGTAGGTGATACCTTTGAAGTTTTATCACATCCACTTTGGCATATCTATTAGAGTCCTCTTTGTTGGTCAGGACTATAGAAGACATTCCCAAAACATACAGACTACTGCTACTGCCCTTGACTCCCCAAGAAATAATAGGTAAGTCCCTGGTTGGTGAAGATACCATGCATTTCATAAACAGGGCCCAGAGACTCCTCAGCTGTACCTGACCCAAAAACCTCCTCTCTGAGATGGTGCAAGACATTTGATCACACTGTGAACCCAGAGACTGTGTTATTTACTGGAAAAACCTGCTTCTTAATAGTATAAACCAGATGGCTGAGGTTAAAGCACACTGCCATTTGCCACTTCACGATCCTCAGCAAAATTATTTACTTGTCAACCTCAGATTCTGCAAGTGCAAACGGAGTTAGTCGTTTTCTACCTCTTATTATTAAGATGCGTAAATGGGGAAACCAGTGTAAAACAGCAGGATGCTAATAAGCTTCCAGTAAGTATTAGTTATTATATACTGATAGTTTCCATTTACTCTCCACACTAAAATGTTGCCATCTTAGGACAAATAGGACTTGTTTCTTATATTGGGTCTTGAGAAGTACATTGAATAAAGTAACTGCAATAAAATGCATTTAGATGTTTTCGCATTTACAAATGCCTAAATTGCTAACTTTATTTTTTTTAAATATTTATTTATTTCCTTATGTATACAGTATTCTGTCTGTGTATGCCTGCAGACCAGAAGAGGGCACCAGACCTCATCACAGATGGTTGTGAGCCACCATGTGGTTGCTGGGAATTGAACTCAGGACCTTTGGAAGAGCAGGCAATGCTCTTAACCTCTGAGCCATCTCTCCAGCCCCTGCTAACTTTATTGATGTCAGAAAGTGAGTTAACCAAGTAGATGTGGTTTAGTGCTGTTCTCTCATCTTTGTGGCAGAGCTAAAGCTGAACTTAACTGCCAAGAGATGTATTCCTATGGACTGCTGTAGGAATACAGAAGAGTTGAGAGAAGACATTTGCAAGATACATTTCCATCTTGTTGACCCATCTAGAAGGAGACAGAAGAGAGATTTCAGCTACAGAAAATACATGTGGTGTTGGGGACCACCCCATGTTGGGCTGCCTTTTGTCAGGGATCAGCCTCGACAAGAATACCTCTTGCCAGGGTAGAGGGATGGGGATTTAGAAATATAGTAAAGAATATTAATAGCAAATGAAAATAGTAAAACGGAGAAACATACAGGATAGTATCGGGAGGAAATTCTAGTGAGTACTGAAATTTGCCCATATTTAATTTCCAACTGCATAAAATACCCCTGATCCCAAAAGGCAGGCATAAGCCAAAAAACTACATTAACATGATACGAGGAAATGGGCATACCAATTGAAGGTTGCTGGCTATGTTCGTAGTTAAACTCATTCCTAACTGCTACACCTGGGAGGAGCACAAAAACACATTTTGAGAGCAATTCTGTGTTTTGAAGAAACGGAGGTCATAAGACTCTTGTCTTGTTTTCTTGGGGATTTCCCACAAAGCGTCAGAATTCCCATTGCATGACTTCATTCATGGACTGTGTTCCAAAAGCCACGCAAGGAAAGCCTGCTTAAGATGGGTACAGACCAGAACCACCTGAGATGCTGTTAATTGCAGTTTTTGTTGTCACCCCTAGATATTTTCTTTTGCATCTCTACGACAGAGCCCAGTTCACTGTCTAGGCATAGCATGCTTGAAGCAGCACATCAAATAAGATTAGTAGAAGGAACTTAAGAAGACATGGGTCAGAAAGGTACCGGCAGACGTAAAGTAGCCAACCCATAGAAAGAGTTCATCTCCCGAGGATTACAGAAACAAGGTAAGCGACCAGTTGTGACATGGCAAGAAAAGACAGAGCCTGAATCCTTTTTCAAGGTCAAAGGCAATAAGGCCAGAGAGGTCAAAGGAACCCTGATATAATCAATATAAATCAATCTTCTTAGGCATTCGGCAAAGCAGACAAAGGAAGAGAAATACTGGCCGGCAAGACTCGAAACATTTCCCACATGAAACATTTGAACAGAAGTACTGGTCCAGGAACCGCACAGGATGTACTTTAAAAGCACCCGAAGATGTCATTCAAATGCATCCTCTACCTTCAGCTCTGAATTGGAATGTTACTGTTTCTGGGTGAAATTCTCCCAACAGGATCATGTGTTGAGCTCTTGCTCATCAGCTGATGAAAATGTTTTGGGAGGTGTCAGAACCTTTAGAGGTGAGGCCTGGCTCTGGGGCAGGGGTCTCCCTGGAATACAGACAGTAAAGGTTCTATCTTGACCTTACCTCCCACTTAGCTCTGGGCTCCTGAACCCCTATGATGAAGCAAGTTACCCCACATTTCCAGATCCATGGAACAGCGAGCTACATAAATGGCTGCATCTCCCCAGGCCATGAACCAGACAGAACAACTCCTTCCCTTAAGCCACTTATTGTGGGATACTTGGTCACAACCATGAGAAGAGTACCTGACATTCACAGAATAGCTGATTTCTGGGATATGCCCAAACCTAATGTGTCGCCACACAAGGATACTAGATTCTCCTATAATTCTAGAAACTGTACAGCAGCCTGTTCACCACACTCCTGTTTAGAAACAGGGGATCTGAGATTGAGTTAGAACTCTATCCCTTCTCTCCTTTCCAAAGAGTAAAACACGAATCCTTGCCCACCATCCTTTTTTATATGTGAGATCCTTTCTATTTTCTGTCATTTGTATAGTCACTACCATGGCTGGCCTGAGTCCACGCTGTCCCTGTGTGGGTCACGGCAGCACCCTAATAACTGGCCGCTGTGCCCCAAGTTAAAGCACATATTACTCTTCTCGACTGAGTTGCCAAAGCATTTTGATCAGATAAATTTATCACAATTCTTAAAGTTATTCTTCATGGTATCTCCCTACAGCACACAGGTAAAGCACACACCCCCCCCCCCGCACACACACGCTGTGAATACAATATATATCTTTGCTTCTTGCTTCCATTTCTAGGATATTTTGCAAATAGAGAGAGAATACTAATAATTCTTATATATTTACTGTGGATCAAGCTTTTTATTAATTTGAATACTTTTGTTTGCTCTGCCTTTATTCCTCCCCACCTCTAGCATAAAGACTAAATATTATACCAATTCTCTCTCACCATTCAGATTAGTCTTATTCCTAATCATCCATTTATATTCTGATTTTTTTCCGATGTGTTCTTTTATTCAGCCACTTGCTGGTCATCTCAAGCCTCAGCGTACAGCTGCTTGCAAGAGAAGCATGCATGAGTCTGACAGACTTCCCTTCCTCCAGAGCCAACAGGTGTGCCATATCCAACCCATGCTGCGGGACAATTCTATATTCTGTCAATCATATTTTAAATAAACACTGATTGTCTGGTAGCCAGGCAGGAAGTATAGGCAGGAAAACCACACAGGAAGTAGAAGTGGGGCAATGAGAACAGGAGCATTCTGGGAAGAATGAAGCTCATTCCACAGTCCTGCCCAGAGCACAGAAGAAGCAGGATGTGACCTGCCCTGCTGAAAATGGTACTGAACCATGTGGCTAACATAGATAATAATAATGGGTTAATATAAGTTATAAGAGCTAATACAAAGCCTGAGCTAATGGGCCAATCAGTTTATTATCAATACAGACCTCTGTGTAATTTCTTTGGGGATTTACTGGCTGTAGGAACTGGGCAGGACAAAAACCCCAACAAGTAGGTCCTCATGTTACAAACCCATACAACTGCCAAATTTCCCAGATAATTCTGAGTTGAACCATTTATGTAATGTAAATGATACATTTTTTTCTTTCATAAATTCATACCTAATATGTACTTACTTATCTTTTGAGGTGAAATGGGAGGTCCTTACAGACCAGTTCTTGCCAGGATATGCAACAGTCACTATAGAATGTTTCCAAATTCATCGATTCTTATGCATTGCAGTTTAAGATGAAAAGATGTAGAAACATGAGTACACAGCAAGGAATTAGGATCTACAAAGCATTGTCCTAAACAATGTGCATTTCGTTCTTTACTCTCACATGAACATCACTGAAAATAAATCATGTCAGAAGAAGCATATTAATATAATTTTACCCAAATTATTAATATAATAATGCAAGCAACTGCAATTGTCGTTTTTTTACCTGTGATCCATTTTTCTACAAAGACCAAAACTGTCTTTTGCATATTGAAAAAATGCGTAAGTATAAATACATTTTGTAAACTGAATCACACTTTTTATTTCAATTGTATGGTTCTTTTCTATTTTAACAATGGGCCTTGAAACACCTGTCATAGTATAATTTATAAATTATGGGTGTTTGTCACTTAAATCTTTATAAGTCTATTGAATGGACATACCTCAGTTGGTTTAGCTACTCCCTTACCAGCGGACATTAGTTTATTTCTAATTTTTACTCTAATGATTATGTCATAATTTAAGTATTCTACTAATGAAAATTGTTTCTATTTTTTTCTCTACAACAAAAATACATTGACATAAGAATTCTTATGTTTATATGACTGCACAATTGAAGGCAGAATGACTGGGTTAAAAGGCATATATATGAAGTATTGCCAAAATGAATCAAACACAACATTTTATCAAGAACATTCTCATTAACAGCAACTGTAAGTACCCACTGTCTGCAGTACTTGTCAGTACCAGATATTTTAATGATTAAAAAAAAATTCAGATCTTGTACAAAGGAACCTCATTTGGAAAATGAATTTATTTGGTTACCAGTGAAGTTAAGTACATTAATTTGTGGTCACATTGAATTTATTCTTTGGACAGCATACCCATTCATGTGTATGTCGGTGTGTTTAATGGGTTTATTATAAGTATTTGTCTGCCTAAATTATGCCTAAATAATAAATAAAAGTAAATCCAATGCCTGCTATTGAGATTACAAATATGTTCTTCTGTGTTGTCCTCTATGTTAAACTGTGTTCATGTGACCTTTTATGTGAAGTTACTAGTTATACAATAATTACAAAGCTTTTCTCCTAGCAAAAATGTAATGCTTTCTTTCAGTATATTATATTGTTGCCTATATGACATTTATTTATATATAGTATACCCTAAGATATTTATATTCTCTTTATCCCAACTCAAATATCATTGTCTCTGTTTTGCAAGTGACAAGGTTAAAACTCAGAAGAGTGAAGGAACCTACTCCACATGACAGAGGTGGAAAGTGGTTTAGCGAAGTTTATAAACCTACTGACACTTTTGAACCACCATGTCCTGCCTCTCAAGAGTAATGCATGATCCATTCCACATTAAATCATTATTATACTCAGTGCAAACAGCCTAGGAATGTCACTCAAGTCAGTTGTGCAGCTTTAGCAGTGTGAGCTGCCTTGGCATTGCCAATCATATATAGATATACCTGCCAAGATCAGCTCTGTATTTTCTCAGAGATGGAATCACAAGTCCAGGAATAGAATTCCATCATTATTCAGCACCAACTAGCTGCTATCACAAAAATAAGAATATCCCAAATTGGCATGCTCTCGAATGACAGTTCTAAGTTCTCTTGTCTGTCCCAGAGATCGCCAACAATAACCACAGAAGAAGAAGAACAGGGCTGACTTCTACCCAAGACCAGAGGCTGAACTATTCTGGCTCCAGCGTCACCAGTAAATACTCTACTATACTTTGAGAGATAATTTTGGTATTTATTCATCTCTTCTATTTAGTAATAGCCTCAATGGAGACTTTGGTGTGTCATTTCAGTTATAATGTTTTTGTTTTTTAAAATGGGAATGTTCTACCCATACTAAAAACACAGAAACATAGCCCCTGAAAGGGGGCTGACAGTCCTCTTGTTTGTACCATGGTGATTTCCTAAGGCTGGGCCAGTTATCCACACTGGATCAATCATACTATCTCTTCCTCAAATTCACAAATGAAAAAGAGGGGGGTCAAATCTGACAACAAGGTTAAAACTAGGCCAGATAAACTTAATTCATTTGCTGCTTCATGGACTGGAAATGAAAACCTACTGCAAGGAAGAAAATTAGCAAAACAGAGAAATGGATGCACACCATAGACAAAAGCTGGAGACCAAATATGATTTAGGATTCTGACAACAATATTTGGAATGTCATACATTGACTCAATAAATATTAATGGTGTGCCAGACTCTAGGTTCATTGACTGAGGAGTGTAAATGGCTATTAAATCCTTAAAATAAATTTGCAAAACTACATTTGTGCTTAAGCTAGCAGTAGGGCTTTCCATTTCCTACCATCAGAGACTTAACAACCAACATAGATCCACAAATAAAAGAATCCCCTATCGGAGGGATGCTATGCCCTTTCAGTTGATCCAGACTCTGGCTCTATTTCACAGGTACTCAATCTATACTACCCGAACCATCATTCATTTTACATATCTCTCCCATCACCTGAAAGTGACCCCAAATTCTTATACTGTGGTGATTCTCAACCACCATGATACAGGTCCCCAGTGTACTGTGACCAGTGATGAGGTCTGTCATTACTAATTATTAATTCTAATAAGACACTAAAGTTGGCCATTGCTTGATGATTATTCTTCCTCTGCAGATTCAAGGTCATCTGTAATGATGGCAATCCCATTGACATTTCTATCCATTATCTTAATGGAGAGGAACCTGATACATCCAGCAAGGAGGAATTACACACAACTCTGAGTGTGTGTGATTCCGTGTACACGGCGATGTTTTGTCTTCATGAGGGGAAAAAAAATCCTACTTCTTATTGAGGAAGATGGGAATTTAAGGATCTTGGAGACTGTCTTCCCTAGAATTCCAAATATGTCCTAGAAACATTATAAACTAAGGCTGCTACTACAGATATTGCACAAAGAAATTTTTCTGCTCCTTAAATGTCCACCATTATAGTGTGGCCAATAAAATGTGTCCATGAATGTACCAGACCTTTGTCCTTGAAAAGTTTTATATCAAGCTGGAATAGATGTAAAGATGAGCTAAAATCCAAATAATGGGATCAAACAAAAGAGAGAACAGAGCTGGGAACATTAATTTTTTTTTTTTTTAGCTGTGTTCACTTCTGATGAGAAATAACCCTTTGTAAAGTCACAAGACCCGGGTGGGACAATGCTGGCCCAAGGGTGAACATGTGACCGAAGTAGAGCCAACTGAGATTGTTTTTGAGAAGATGAATTGAAACAGGGGAGGTCACAAGATTTTCTCTCATCTCAGCTGGCAGAAATACATAAACCTAGACCTACAAGAACCCACCTTTGCTTGGAAATCCCATTTAGGAGTGTGTCTTGGGACTGTATATGTGTGACATCACTAGATCCTTATGACCCGGGAAGTGCAGTGGTGTTCAGTCCACCTTTCTGATGAGCCCAGGCCTCTGAGTTTAAGCCTTTGTCCGAGAACATACAATCACTAAAGAGATGAGAAGAGATTTCATTCCATCTTTTTAGACTTATGGCTCATCCTCCTCCCAGAAAGCACAAATATTTTATAAGGCTCTGTGACCAGTCTGAAGCATCTGTTCATACCAACTCTTTGGCTACTGGAAAGTATATATTCCATATTTTTAAAGCGCATTAGGCTATGAAAATTTGGGGCTTTGTCAAAGCTACTCAAACCTACCATTGTAGGGGAAGGAATATGGACGGCTATGTGTCAATAAAACTTTATTTACAAAACAGACAGCAGAAAGAAGCAGGGTTTAGCTTTTTAAGCACTAGATTGGTGTACTAAGCTGTTCTCACTTGTCATTCAGCCATATTTAAATTCCATATGAATAAACTCCATTTAAAAAAAATATTACGTCACTTATGATGAAATGCATAATTATTTCATTGAACGGCAAGCAAAATACACGTACTAATTAACCTGGATAATAAATGAGTTAACTCTAGGGGATTCTCAGTACTATTTGTTCTTGAAGACTATGCAGAATATTTAATAGAAATGAACCAAAGTTGACATGAGCCAATCTGAGAGGATGGACATATGTTCTCTGCAAAGGGTAGTTTGACTTGTGCAAGGAAGGAAAACTTACTAGGCCAATTAAGAATGGGGATCTAGGCTGCATGAAAAATAAATAAGTGTTAGGGACTTGCAGGCAAAAGCAGGATAAGAAATTCAAATAGTAAAACCAGAGTGCCCAGAATATACTCTGGGATTTTTAAAGATGATTGGATACTTTTACTCTCTGAGGGAAACCACATACATATATTCCTGTTCGTTTCACATTTAAAAAAAAAATAGATCATTTTATGAATAATTAAATGCTTTAGGAACACATTTAAATATCCATAGTGAACAATATTTGCCACATACACGAACTACTTAGACTATTGTACTAAACAGAGAACACAGTCTTAGAGAATCAGAGACTTTAGAGCACTCAGTCCTAAATGGGATGTTCACATGAGATTTCTCTCCTCGAGGCTCAGAGATCTGTGTGGGAAAGTGGGCTGAAAAATGATAAGAGTGAGAGGTGATATTTCAAGGAAATAGTGTCTTCAGACACAACAAGACTGATGCACATACGAACCCACAGGGCCTGCACAAGTACACGTCAGATGGGATCCCAGCCTTGAGACGGGAAAGGAGACATAGGGTGCAACCTGTAACTAAGAAGCTTTTTGCAATTTACACCTGCTATCATGGAAAACACATCATTTTTTTTTCCTCCAATGAAGTATCACTGAATATATCAACGACATTTCAGGGTAGGTAAGCCCTATGCAAAAGAGTAGTCCCAGCACAAAACAGACAATCATATTCTTTTGTGTGTGGTGGGGGTAGGGAGCTTTTTGTTTCATTTTGTCTGGGCATTTCTTTTTTAATCTCATTTGTGGTTTTTTGTTTGTTCTGGTTTCTTTTTTGAGAGAAAGGAAGAGGGAGAGAGAGAGATGTGGACAGGATGAAAGAATAAGACCACGAATTTGGGTGGGCAAGGAGGTGGAAAGGAGTTGGGGGAGGAGAAAACATGATCAAAATGTATGGAAGATTAATTTAAAAGGAAAAAAAATAATTTTGATACAGACTGTAAAGTCCGGTGTCTAAGAGACTATCACTCTAAGGGCACCTGGGCGAGGCTAAAACGCTGCTTTCATCTTTTAACATCACTACGAGGGAAAACAAAGGACTTCTTGGGTCTTCCACGGCTAGGGAACTGGAGAATAAGGAAAGAAAATTTGATGGTAGTTGCTTCTATGAGATTACTTATAACTGGATATAAGTGAAAGTTAATTTCCAGGCTCATACACATTTAGGTAATGACAGGCTGTCTGCAAACACCATTTAACAAAATGCATTTTCTCCTGTTAGGAGGATCAATTTGCCTTTGAGGGATAAAGCGTTCCTGCATATGATATAAACAAATGGAAGCCTGGACTTCCCAAGGTTGCTTGTATTTTCCTTTTTACCTTCATTGTCATCGTGTATGCAAGGTTATGTCGAACCCACACACCAATAAGTTGGCAGATATCCATGCACTACAACAGGTCAAAGGAAGCCAACATAAGAGAGAAAAGAGAAATGTAAGAGGTGAATGAGGGAAGGGGAGGGGAGAAGGTGAAAGGGGGATGGGAAAAATGGGGGTGGGTGCAAATGAAGAGAAATATGAGTAAATAAAAAACATCAAATCAAGTTGAGCAGTCTAAGAACAAAAGAAAATCATGCTCTCCCTATAGGCTTGAGCCCTCCTCCCCTAAAAAAGAAAAAAAGTCAAGAGCCCCCCTTTCTTCCTCTGAACCCCTTTATAATTTCCTACTACGTGTATTCTTCTGTTACCATCTCATACATTTTTCTGTCTCCCTTCTCATGATAACATTCTAATTTTGTGACCTACAAATAAATGAAATAAACCACAACAACACAAACATATGAAGATGTCACAATGAGACTCGCTAGTTTGAGTGCCAACCTGGAACATTAATTCAAAACATTGTATTTAATGTCAAGACACATTCTCTTGAAGGTCGCATCCATCCTCCAGCCTTGTGGACTTCCTGCTCGGCTCCTGCAGTTTCACACTAAGTATCCCCCAGGGTCTAGGCATCTAGCCCTGCCGTCATATTTCCTCATGCCCGATGTCAATCATATCCCATTTGGTAGAAATTTTATATTACTCCGCCAATGTCTCATCATCATTTGGGTCTAATGAGCAGACTCTATTTCCCTTTATATGAGTGACCTTCATTTTATGTGACATAGTCAAACAAAAGCCTACCTTCTCCTCAAGCTGGATTTTCCTTCCTGCCAAAGAAAGCCCAGCGACCTTGATGTTCAGCGATCATCAATAAATACCCTGCCTACCTACCATGTTTTAGTTCTGTTTCTGTCTTTGCATCCTTTCTGTTAGCATTCACAAATTTCTAGGACAGAATCTTTATATTCACTTTTCATGCCATTCTCTCCTTTTCACCATCCTAAGCCACTGGAACCAAATGAACCTTCCTAAACTATCACCTCTATTCTATAATTCTCCTACTAAGAAACTGATTTAGGGTTTCTGCATACAGAATAGTGTTTAATAGTTTAGGTCTGACTTTCTAAGCCTTTTACCATCTCCTCTAACCCTCTTCCTATACTTTCCCCAAACCACAGCCTACCCTGGCTCAGGATAGTCCTCCAGTTCTCATGTCACTATTCATTGTTACCTTTTCCAGCCACATATTTGACAAAATGCTACGAGTATTTTAAAAAAAATTATTTAAATGCTTGATGGCTGTGGGACAATGGCATTGATTAAATACCATTGATTAAGTGGTAAAGATTTGTCACTTGTACTGGTTTAATAAAATGCTAATTGGCCAGTAGCAGACAGGAAGTATAGGCGGGGTGACCAGAAGAATTCTGGGAAGAGGAAAGCCTCAATCTGCAGTCATCACCCAGACACAGAGAAAGCAAGATGAGAATGCCTCGCTGAGAAAAGGTACCAAGCCACATGGCTAACACAGACAAGAATTATGGGTTAATGTAAATTATAAGAGTTCATAAGAAGCCTGAGCTAATAGGCCAACCAGTTTATAATTAACATAGGAATAAAATGTGTATTTCTTTGGGACTGAACAGCTGTTGGACCAGGCAGGACAGAAACCTCTCTCAACATTTGATGAGTTGACGTCATCTTTTATTTTTATAATATGTTATAAAAATTCTAGCGACGTTGTGGTTTAGAGATATATCTAATAAGATATTGATTAGAAATCGCAGATTCATGATGTAAGAGAAACCAGAAACCAAAAGGAATCCCATTTCCTGCCCAGACTTTGTTAAGGGATGCAGCCTTCTTTAGACACTTCCAAGAAAAGGTACTAAGGACAGACTGGCAGGCCAGTAGTTAGAGTAGTAGTAGCAGTAGCTTAAGGAGGGGCACACTACACAAAGGCATCTGCTTCCGTAATAAGAGCCACACTTACCTTCAGCACGTAAATGACAAGGGCTTACTAGAGTATGGCTGTTCTAGTCACAAGACCCTTGAAATGATGAAGACTCCAAGTCAAAGAGGGTAGGAAGGTACCCTAGGATTTTTCCCAAGTTGTGCCCTGAAAACTCAAATTCAGAATAAAGCAACTTGCTGCGTATTATTGAGAATCAAAAGGAAAAGAACAGCTTGATGCAGAGATGGGTCAAACCTCTCAAGCTGGGTGGTTTTCCTTCCTCCTGTTTGTTAACAACTGAACAAAAGGACAGTCAATAGCTCTCCTCTTGCTACATCCCACCTTTTTCCAACTGCCTTCCAGCTCTATACTTTCTGTTTGTCTTCTAATTTTGAAAGCCCTAAGGGGAAAGAAGAGGGGAAGGTAGATCTGATGAGAACATGCATTGCGTCAGATACTGTGATATGTGCGTTCACACACAATGGAGAGAAGAATGGAAGGAAAAAGATAGAAAGGCTAAGGTAACATCTAGAACAGAATCAAGGCACCAATGATGAGTTGTTTCATGCTAGCTGTAAGAGAACTATGTAGGGCAAGTGATAAAAAGCAGATGGTCCAGCTTCAGCCATGTAAAGATAAATCAGTATACCTGCGAGGAGACATAAAACCACATAAATATGCTATGGTATGCATATATGTGTATATTCACATACATGCACATAAGGTTACACACACACATATGGTTAGAACTGCAAGACTAGGAACTTACTTCCTCTGGACCCTACCATCTTTGTTTGAAGGGGAGGAAAGATGAAAGATAGCATACTTCTGTGTATCTTAATGCTCCCAAGAAATAAAGACAAAAACCAAACCCATTGCAAATTAAATAGTGACATGGAAGGAACAGTAAGATACTTCCCAATTTCATAAATATGAAAATTTTACACCTTTGAATTGCTGAGCTACAAGTGCCTACTACAGCCATCTATGTTTCTATCTCTGGTAACTGAGGTCAGGTCCCCAGGCTACATAGTCAGGGAGATTGTGCATAATCTCCAAGTTATCATTCAACAGAATTCCGACGAGCAACTGAGTTCCAAGAGAGATCCATCCTTTCCCTTATGCTTGCTTGCCTGTGGATGACATGCACAAGGCAAAGCAGGCTGCTGAGCACAAGGTGAGCTTTCCACACTTGTGGGTGTTTCTATTTTCATACAACTCTTTTTGCATGAAAGGAGCTAAAAAAAAAAACTGTCCTCATGTACGATGACAGAGAAGGTTGTAGTGTTACCAGAGAATAGAGGAAGGTGACTGATCTGGACCTGAACAATAATTAGTAACAAATTCTGTCACGGTGCAGTGGGGGAGAGTTTTCTGGGAGGAAAGGAGCTCTTGGGGCTGTTCTCTCTTTGAGAACACCACATCCAACATTCCTGGCAGTGGGGCTCACTCCATAAGATCGCCACCAGTCCCCAGGGAATCCAGATGAGACTCTCTGGGATAAAAGCAAACCTGGATCCTTTCTGTTGTCTGTTGTCAGTGAACAGAGCATCCCACCTCCTTCCAAGACAGGGGATGAGGAGTGATAAATTAGCCCTATAAAATACTTTGAGTTTAGATTTGCTCTCTCCCTTAATTACCAGGAAACATTTCTACAGAGGATATTTTTTTTAAAGCAGAGATATAAAATTACAGTGTTGAACTCCCCCAGCAAGGCCCTCTGCACCTCCTCAAGTCCCATCCCTTCATTCTGGCAGCTTTGCTTGTAACACTTGGGAAGCTTGATTATTCAAGGTGATGATGTCAACCCTGCAGCTCTGCAGCTTGGGGAGGGACAGAAGGAACACATTACACAGACTCAGCAGGAACCCAGCCCAGCTAGCTCTTGGTGCCTGGAAACACAACAGAAGGCCACATCAGTTTGCTTTGCAGGAGGCTCCCAGCAAACACAAAACCAAAGGCAGCCACTTAATTACAGATACAAAGCGGTCCTCGTCCGTGATCATTGAAAATCATCTTTCTCCTTTTTCTCCTTTTGTAAAAACAATGATGGGTCAAAAGACACACTGAAAATGAATGTCCATTGGCTGCGAAGGACTTTTGCTTCAGACCCTCTCAGAAATAAAGAACTGCAAGTCTTGAGGTTACAGGGCAAACATTCCAGAATGGAAGGATAACTCAATAATAATAATAATAATAAGAGACAGCTGAAAGACAGCACTATCCCTGGGTTCTTCCTTAAAAAGAAAAGAGAATCAGCTGAAACTCTTGACACCAGGTCCCTTGTGCTCCTTACCTGGGATGCCTGTCCCAGTTTATAAACCAAAACTTCAGTGAGGCTTTTCCTGGCATCCCTAAGATAGGGTCACTTTTACCCTTTATGTTATCTTGAGAAGTATGGCTCCAAGGACATTGATAGCAGCAGATATGATGTGGGGTTTTAAGTAATCATTTATACTGTTTGATGCCCTTTAGCCTATAAGCTGAACCCATCCCATTCACACAAGAATTCTTGTGCCTAACCCAGTACTCAGCCCATGGATATACACAATATAGCATGGGCACATATTTAATGACCAGTGGTCCACAATGTTATGATCTGCTGGCCTGGTCTGTCACCTGGCACCATATTTTTAAAAAAGAATAATACACCCTGCTGCCTGCTTCCAGACTGTAGTCTTTATGGTATCTTAGAAGGCAGAATGTGAGCATGTTGACTTAGGCTGATAGATGAACATAGGACATTGCCCACATTTTTGTCACTTGTAGTACCTACCTTTCTGTATCAACTTAAAACTTGCCTTTTCTTACTAGCTTTCTTTAAAATTATTGCCTATGTTACTTTCTCTATGCCCTAGGCAAGAATAGCCAGGATGTCATTATTTGGTGTGTTAATGATATTTCTTCAAACACACACACACATACACAAACATATAAATATACATATATACACATATAAATTCTACCATTACATCAAACATTGTTCATCTTGTATGCCACCTCCAACCCCCAACATTCAGTTCTGAGGGAGTATAAGTAACTCACCTGAAAAAGAATCCAGAATTTATAAAATATTCAAACTAAAAACTCACTAGAGATTATCAGAGGCAGGCTTTTCACAACAGATATGGATATCACAGCCTAAGACCCTCCTGTATTCTTCTCTAGTGATGAAATCAGTGAGAAGAGGCCATCAGAAAAACATGTAGAGCCCTAAGCTCCCATTTTCATATTTTTTTCTCTGACTACCCAGTGGACAAACATGAGAAAGAGATAGGACCTTTCAAACATCAAAAACCTTATGGGACGTGTTTACAGGATACTGCAAATATACACTTTTATTAAAATGTCTGGAAGAAAATCAAACAGGTTCGGCTGGGTTAACAGACACATCATGCATTTTTCTGCTCAGCTTCCCAGTACCTTGCACTGTGGCCACAGTAGCTTTATAATGGGAAAAGCACAATTTATACATACACCATGGATAACCTAATTCAGTGATTCTCAACCTGTGGGTCACGACTCTCAGAGGGGTTGCATATCTGCTATCCTGCATATCAATCAGATACTTAAAACACAATTCATAATAGTGGCAAAATTATACTTATAAAGTAAAAACAAAATTAATCTTATGGTTGGAGTCACCACAACATGGGGAACTGTATTAAAGGGCCACAGCATTAGGAAGGTTGAGGATGACGTATCTAATGTGTCAACATGGCTAGGGTATGATACTCAATTATTGGACCAAACATTACTAAGTTATTGCAGTAAAGGAAGGAGCTTTGTTTCTTGTTGTTTGTTTGTTTGTTTGTTTGGTTGGCTGGTTGCTTTTTTGTTTTAACAGTCATATTCAGTAAAGTAGGGTTTGTTTTTGTTTTCTATAACAAGGATGGATGTTACCTTATCAATGTAGTTGAAAGCTAAATATAAAGATGGGTATCCTATAGGAGGAGGAATTCTGCCTAGTTACTGCAAAATACAAGTCCTCTCTGGGTTTCCAGCCAGTGGGCCTTGGCCACAGCATTCATACTTACCAGTCTCTAAGACCATGTATTGCTATAAACAGACAGACAGACAGACCTAGACTATAGTGTTCTGTTGTCCTGTTTCTCTGAAGAGTTCCGAATATCAAACCTTACTCTTCCATGACAGTATGTGCATTTTGGGAAGACAGGTTTATATCTAAAGATAACCCGTGAGAGATTTGTAGAGAAAACGAAGGAAAAAGATCATCCAAGAACCACCAAAAGCAGACATGCTTCTGTTATTTGCTAACACAGCAAACGTGGGAAGAAAGCAAATTATGGCACACAGAGGGTCCCTCCCCAAATCAGCTCGCTATAAATGAGCTCCCACATGAGCTTCTTTGGGGTCCTGATGTTGTTTATCTTGATGCCTGATTTGCATTCTTTGTTTTGTTTAAACCACTAATAAAACAGCGACAACACTCCTACCCAAGTTTCACAGTTTGCTCCTGATAGTTTCCTTTCTTCTTGAGGAGGTGCCAGAGAAAACAAACGAAACTCATTTCCCTAAGACAGCAGTATTTCCTCCCCCAGCTCCTCCACCCCTGCACAATGGAGCCAGTAGGATGTTTCTCTAGTGCACTTTGTATTACTGATAGGCAACAAGAGGCTCATCTTCCATGCGGTGAGAGACACCACACACAAAGCCTTTTGTTCATGAATCAAGCCGGAGCACGAATTCCATAGCCTAAGGTGACAGCCACATCGGCATTCAAAAGTATTAATATCATAATTTAAGACTATTTTAGAGATCTATTCTACACTTCAAATCAATACATCATAAATCTCCTGGTTGCCATTCAGGGACTGCTGGCACAGGTGAGGTGCAGGGCAGTTCCTGGCTCTGCTGTGCCTTCCTCATTGTACTCTTGCCCAGGGGAACCAAGCAAGATGCTCATTACATACCCCAACCAGAAGGAGGAAGCCTCTTTCTCATTGCAGCATGAAATCTGGCAACGGGTACACTGAATTCTTAAGAAGGGTGTCAAGTCACTACCTAGTAATGTGACTCTTAACAAGATGCTTTAGGTACAATTACCGGTCTTGGTGACTTCCAGTATCTTTACCACTAGTGATGTAGCTTCTGGACCACTTGGGAAATACATAGATCATGAACTCATGGCAAGTGGGTAGACACTTGAATTCATGGTATTCTAGTATGTTTTACCATACCTAGAATTCAGATGAAGACACAGAAATTTAATTTTTTCTTTCCTGAACTACTGGCTAGACATTTTGATTCAATCTTTGTCTTCAAAGGGTTTGGCTTTTAAATCCACGTATCCACCCTCAGTCAAAGACATCATAGAGTCATTGTGTTTCTAGCAAATGAAGATTTATTTACTTCCTTGCAAGGCCTAGCATGCATTGGTTAGGATATGCTTCATATTCATCCAGTGTTTCTGGAGATTTGTGAAAGGGTGAACTCTAGTTTATCTAACAAGCAATGCTGCAAGAACAAAGCACCATGACATACATCACACGGACAGCAATCAACGGCTCCCTAAGTGCCTGCTGTCATTATAGGTATCTTCTCCTTTTAGTGTGTAAGTTAACAAACTCAGGAAGTCCAGCATGCCATACTTACTGGGTGACTATACAAAGTTGGTATCTTTAAATTAAGTACATGAATAGCAAATCTGTTGTGTTTGTTAAACACAATGTGAAATCAACTAGGTGACCTTTGATATGAAAACACTAAGTTTAAAATAAACTCTGAGGCTATAACAGCATCATAAACTGATCTCACATAGCTAAGATTCAGAACTCTAGTGGCAGAGATAGAGTCAGCTCAGTGGTTAAAAGTGATTACTCTTCCTCCACAAAATGTGTGTTACATTCTCAACACTTCTCTCAGGTAGCTCACAACTGCCTGTGACTCCATTTCAAGGAATCTGATGCCTCTGATCTCTATAAATACCTCACCCTCAAGGATACAAACTCACATACAGATGTACACACACATAGTTTTTTTAAAAGATAGCAATATATATATATATATATATATTTTTTTTTTTTCTATGAACATTCTTTTTTATTTTTATTATTATTCTAAAAAATTTCCACCTCCTTGCCTCCTCCCATTTCCCGCCCCCATCCCCTTACTTCCCCTCCCCCTCTCTCTCCAGTCCAAAGAGCAGTCAGGGTTCCCTGCCCTGTGTGAAGTCCAAGGTCCTCCCCCCTCCATCCAGGTCTAGGAAGGTGAGCATCCAAACTGGCTAGGCTCCCACAAAGCCAGTACATGCAGTAGGATCAAAACCCAGTGCCATTGTCCTTGGCTTCTCAGTCAGCACTCATTAGATTGTTTTATCAATAATTAAAATTTTTTATTTATTTTACATCCTGATCGCAGTTACCTCACCTAACCCCCTACTTGCCCTCTATCCCTCCATCCACCCATCCACTCCTCCTGTTCTCCATTCAGAAAGGGAACAGGCCTTTCATTGGGGGGGGGGTGACAACAAAGCATGGTGCATCAATTTGAGGAGGGACTGAACTCCTCCCAAGGCTGCATCAAAGCTGAGCAAGACAACCCAGCATGGGGAAGAGGTTCAGCACTCATAGGTGATGAGGCAAATATGCTGGAACTTACTGAACCTGGATGGAGGTGGGCGGTCCTTGGACTTCCCACAGGTCAGGGAGCCCTGATGGCTCTTCGGGCTGATGG
>NC_022029.1:947564-948206 GCF_000317375.1 Microtus ochrogaster | reverse complement strand
AAATAAATAAATGAATAAATAAAAAAAAAATAAAAGCTTCCCGACACCGCATCTACTCAGGATCAGAAGGCTCCCAATGGATTCATTTATTAAAACATTTTGGTAATGTTTGTGAAACTTGCAAGAATAAGATATTCTCTCTTTAGTCAGGTATGTATTCCTAGCCTGCTCTACTCTGAGACCCTTTCTCAAGTCAGGGATTGCTAGAATATTCACCGATATTTAAAGAGTCTGGCTGAGGATGAGCTGAGGTGAAATCACATTAATTTATGTCACACATGTGGTATAATAGATTGTGAACTTACTTTGATGTATAGATACATTACAACTACCTCTCCCAGTGTTGGACAGACTTTCAAGAATATTTCTACCATTATCCTGCCCACTTGGACACATTCTGGCATGAGACAGTAGCATATGGTAGTGGAGGCGTTGCAGAGTAGAGGAAGCAAGCTTGGAAACGTGATAAAGCAGGAAATACTTGCAGTCTCGAGACACAGAAAGCAGAGAACCTGGTTCTTCTAGATGCCGTGTCATGCAGCTATGGTGCAGCGCTGACTATATATGCATGTATGTATTATACATACATGTATAATACACATATGTGTGTGTATATATACACATGCATATATATATATATAT
>NC_022029.1:932936-947324 GCF_000317375.1 Microtus ochrogaster | reverse complement strand
GTCCTGGAACTAGCTCTTGTAGACCAGGCTGGCCTCGAACTCACAGAGATCCGCCTGCCTCTGCCTCCCGAGTGCTGGGATTAAAGGCGTGCGTCATCACCGCCTGGCTAAGACTAAATTTTCTATTCTTATCCCAGAATTTTTTTTTACAAAACTACTGTTATAGCAAGATGTGAACAAGGTGCTGTGAAAATATGCAGGTAAAATGCAGATACTTAAATCAGTTAGCAAATCTTATTTTTCTGTATTTGTGATGCTTTTGATATGTGTTAGCTATTTCAAATTCAGTTTTATTTATTTTCCTAACTATAACACCTAAATTATTCCAACTGTTTACATTTAAAAAAATTTAGTCAACTATCTAAAAGTATCTAAGCTTCTGATCCCACAAAATTATATCTAAAAAGTATACACAGATAGAGGATATGAAAGGACACATTTACATATCAAAATATCCATTTAATGAATAAAGAAATTCTGGCCCTTGATATTATGAAAATTTAAACTTCTAATAATGTATAGCAAGTAAAGGCTTTCATTCATCCATCTGGTAAGAGTACAGCTTTTTTTTAAAAAAAAGTACATCTATATCTTAAATTGTATCAATATAGTCCTTGAAAGATCAGTTTATAATAAGAATTAAAACCATTTATAGATGTCCAAAGCTCTAACTCCTTATCATTGTGTTAAAACTGTCTTTTTCAACAAAAGAAGTCAAGTGCTAAGTTGTAATTCTCAACAAGAAATTAGTGTACTAAAGGGAAAATAAATTAGTATATTAAAATTTATGGTTCAGAAGACTGCCTAGTTAATAAATGTTGTTCAGAAAGTCAATAAATATAAGAACAAGTTCTTATTCAGCCCATAAATAGAGAAGCCAAGCATAGTAGGTCTGGATTAGTGGGTCAGTGGTTAAGTGGTTTAGTTGCAAGTGATCATACTTGCAGCAAAGTCACTTCTTGATGACTCAGAACTGCCGGTAACTCCAGTACCAGGGATCTGATGCCCTCTTTTGACTTTTTCTGGCACCTGCATTCATATGTACAAACCCTAACCACAGATATGCATGTGCACAAACACACATGCAGGCGAAACATCCATGCACATAAAATAAGAATACATCTTAAAGAACAAAGATAAGTCTTCAAAATGGCCTCAAATTAAAGAGAAATCTACTATGAGAGACAAAGATGCATGCTCTTGGTTGCTCACCCAAACCAGATGGCAAGAGCCCTCTCCTGAAGACACCACACACTTCAGTTATAGGATACAGAGAAATGAAGGTACTACACACTTTGTTTATAAGACAAGAAAATCAAGACAATATTGAGTTGGATCTCTCTACCTGCTGTTTAACATTCACAGTACTGAAAGGTGCTATGCACGCTACCAGCCGAGAAAACTCATCAGAGGTCTCATGCTTGCTGCAATACGTCCAGGCATGATAAGCCCACTGGGGCATAGTGGCAGGTCTCTAATAGTGTTAATTGACCATATTGGATTGGAGGTCCTCTCCGCTAGAAGGAATACACATCTATTACTATTAAACCCAATTAAAACCCACTGATGTTCATTGCTTCCCTAAAAGGACACATTGCCAAACTTCTAAATATTTATGGCTATAATCATAGACTGGTGCCACCCCCAGCCTGGGGAAAGAAGGCTCCATTTTGCAGAAAGTGACAGCACAGAAACTCATATCTGGACAAAGTGCTGAGAATTAGCAACGGTTAGGCACTCAGCTCTAAATGGGACATCTATACCACCCTCCCTCTCCCTTATCAAGGCACAGAATAGTGCAGAAGAGGGGACAGAAAGACTCTAGGAACAGAAGATGGAGAGGAGGGCGATGAAACATTGCTATCCAGATGACTAGGCTATCAGAATGCTGGAATTCTGAGCACACCAGGAATGGAAACCTGCAAAATCTGGGTCCTTCAGTATTCCATCATGGATAAAGGAGGTGCCCCACAAAAGCCCCACCCCTTCCTGAGAAGTCATTGATTGCTAATGGTTGCTGCAAGTATGGGGATCATTTTCCTCCATGGTGAGTCACGGGGGGACTGGTTGGAAATAGAGAGAGTAAACAAAGTAACAGAGAGCTATGGGGTAAGTAGAGTCACAAGATACTGTGTTAGAGTTGGGGGAGAATAAGAGGTGGTTTTGATCAATATTCATTGTATGTATGTGTGAAATTCTCAAGGAACAAGTTAAAAATACGTTTTAAACTGGACTGAGCTCCCAAAGTCCCAATGAGGAACAGAAGGAGGGAGAAGATGAGCAAGGAAGTCAGGACCAAGAGGGGTGCAACCACCCAGGAGACAGTGGGGCTGATCTATTGGGAGCTCACCAATGCCAGCTGGATTGTGACTCGAAAAGCAGGGGATAAACCCGGACTCTCTGAATATGGCGGACAATGAGAGCTGCTGAGAAGCCAAGGACAATGGCACTGGGTTTTGATCCTACTTCTTGTTCTGGCTTTGTGGGGGCCTAGCCAGTTTGGATGTTCACCTTCCTAGACCAGGATGGAGGGGGGAGGACTTCGGACTTTCCACAGGGCAGGGAACCCTGACTGCTCTTCAGACTCGAGAGGGAGGGGGAGAGGGGGGGGGGAGGTTGGGGGGGGGAAAGTGGGAGGAGTGGGAGGCTGGGAGGAGGCGGAAATTTTTTTTTCTTTCTTAATAAAAAAAAATACGTTTTAAAAACTCACCACAAAAATGTACAATGCATCAAATAGCTAATCTCCAAAACGTGAACTATCACTTGCTTAGGGCATATTATGTTTTGCTTCAATGATTAATCTATAAATAGCTTTATGTTTCTCATATTTTAAAGCTCTCTCTCTCCCCCTCTCTCTCTGAAGGGGACATTCAAAGCCCAGGTTGTAGATAGAGTGTACAAACATACAGGAAAAGTATAAAAGCATTATCTACCTTGGGTGTTTGCTTTATAACAGGAAAATATCTGAAACCTAAAATATCTTACTAAAATTCAAAATAGCTTAAAATAAATAAAATGAAATGAGACAAAGGTAATTAAAAGTAATGTCAAGTAATTTGGGTTGTAACATATCTGAAAAGAAATACTCCCTTGGGAAGAACTATGTGCTAAATCAGGAATAAACTTCACTATCATCAATATATATAATATGTTATATATTATATATACTGAATGTGTGTGTGAGCACACGTGCGTATGTGTATGTGTATACTGAAGTTTCTTCCTTGATTTTTGTGTTAAAATTCTTGTTCCCTGAAGAAGAGATGCAGCATTTCCTCTCTTTCCCTCTTCTAATGCTGCCCTTTTACAGAACCCCGGCTCCTCCACATGGAACTGTCAACCCTACTGCTGAAAACCAGCAAGGAAGAAATGGGAAAGAAGCCAGGCCAGCCTGAGAAACAGACTCAGCTGTCATCAGAGATATGAATGTCAGAAAAATAAAATTTAAAAGTCAGAGGAGAGGGGCTGGAGAGATGGTTCAGCAGTTAAGAGCTGGCAGCTTTTCCAGAGGTCCTGAGTTCAATTCCCAGAACACGCATGATGGCTCATAATCATCCACAGTGGGATCTAATACCCTCTTCTGGAATAAAGGCATACATGCAGATAGAGCACTCATCCATTAAGAAAAAAGTGTCAGAGGAGAGCTGAAAGTACTCTCGAATTACTATGTTTCAGGACACAGTAAAGAAGACCAAGAGGTCACTACAGTTACGGCTGTATTAAAGACAGAGGACACTCAATCATGTCTAGTTCGTGTGGTGAAAATAGAAAACGCATGAAAAAGAAGAGGGTGTATCCAGGAGATCCAATTATGTGCAGAGAATATAGCAAAAGGCTGGGGAGGTGGAGGGGCCACTCTTCAGAGTGCTGCAGCTGATGAGGGCAGGGCCAGTTCTCCCACCTGAGGGGGCGGGGCGGGGTGGGGGTGGGAGATCTCTTCCCCACCCATCCTGCCACATTACAGATAATGGGGACAGGTGAGAGACTTGTCCTCAGGATTCTGCTGTAGTATCCATGCTACGCTGGGCCCTCACTGGAACTCTTCCCGATTATCCTGCTGTTGCCCTGTGTTGTGGAAATCCTGCAGCTTCCGGTAGGCAGGACTGGCCCCTTCAAGTGATCCAGCAGATCACAGAAGGTTGGATGTTTGGGTGGGCCAACTCATAACCCTGTTTCTGGGCCTCGGTAGTCACAGGGTTAGCCAGCCACCAGTTCTCCTTTGTCCTCACGACTATGGTGAGCTCCCCTGCATTGCCTTGTATAGTTCAGCCCTTGTAGCAATGAGCAAGGTGAAGGGCCCGTTCTCCTGCCTTCACGTCCTCAGGGTTGGTCCTCCCATGCCTACACCTTCAGGGGCAGCTCTACTGTGTTGTCCAGGTATGGAATAGGGGCCATAGAGTACTGCAGCTGATGAGGCTCTAACAATGGCTCACCTGCTCTTATGACCTCAGGGCAAGCTCTCCCACCCGTCTCAGGTGTCAGTGCAGGAGCAGGGAATATCTCCCCTGCCCATGCTGACTCATGGCAGATGAGTGATGGGAGGGGGCAACTTCCCCATGCTCACAACTTCCGGGGCTGGCTCACCAACCCCTCTGCCAACAAGATCAGCTCTACTATGCTGCCCAGGGGAGGTGCAAGGTCTACTTTCTCAAGTGCTACAACTGGTAAGGGGGAGGGTTGGCTCTCTTGCCCACCGCACGGGTGTCAGGGGCAAGTATAGTTGTGGGAGAATCGACTCTGAGGATGTAGAAGCGAGAGAACCAACCCCGACCCTTTCTCATCTCTGCAAAAGCCAGTGCAATGGTGGAGAGCGCACCCTGGTGGTGAAGGTGGGAGAGTTGGTGGACGGACCAACCCTGTAACAACCCAGGCCCAAAAGCAGGCTTAAGTGTTGGTCTACCCCAACATCCACTCCATCTGTGATCTGCTGGAGCACAGAGAGGGGAAGAGGGGGTTGGGGGAGGAGGGGGTGTTCCTGTGCACCCAGGGCTACAAAATCTCCACAACATATGGGAGCAACAGGATGTCCAGAAAGAGTCCTAAGTAGGGGCCCAGTGTAGATAATAATGTAGCAAAGACCAGGACCGTGGACCCAAACCAATGATTCTTTGGGATGAACGACCGCATGTAAAGATGTAAGGACTGCAGTGTTACACCACAGCTTCCATGATGAGATTTTCCCTTTCTTCCTTTATTTATCTTAAGTTTTATTTTTTTTTTATTTGGGGGAAGGTATAGGTTACAGGGGCAGAGGGTGGATGTGAGGGGACAGGAAAGGGGTAGCATCAGGATGTGTGATGTGAAATACACAAAAAGTAAGTAAAGAGAGAAAGTGAAAGAAAAAGAAAAGGCTGGGGAGGGCTTCAATTGCGTCAATTTTCCCTTAATCATACGAACCTACTTTATATGCTTCTGTATGTGTAGAACATATCACATGCTTAGAAAAGGGTGGGTGGGAATTGGTGCTGTAAGCACCACTTTGAGCAGCAGCGGGAGATGCCTGGCCCTCACTACTCCATTCTCCTAGGTCCCTCTTAACCACACCCAGAGCAGGAATTCACAGTCTGGGGAGTTCTCACCCAGAAAGGCTCTTAAAGGAACTCCAGGAGAAAGGTCAAGAAGCCCTTAAGCTAAAGTCATTAACGCAAACACGTTAATATTGTTCTTAGGCCGATATGCCTAAGAAATGATTTGTGAACAAAGAATCCCCTTCAAAACAGGAAGGTGTGGTAGAATACGAACAGTGATCATCTTAACTGCTGGCTTTTGCCATTCATTTTGCTTCTTTAGCAGCAATATTTTACCCCGGAATATTATTTTCATCTAAAAATGAGAAGAATTTGTTGGCTTTTAATGTCTGTTGTAATTGTGCCCATTCCTTCTCCGTAGATTATCTGGGATTTTTGGGTATCTTGCGAAGACCCTGCTTTCTGAGAAATGGTAGAGGCTCAGGACTGGGGGGAGGGGGCGCATCTGCAACAAAATGGCCGAGTTAGCTACAAGCTGCCATGACTCACATGCACGCAGTAATAAGCAATGCTGTAAATAACTAAACTCCAGATGTTGCCAATAAATATTAGCCAAGTAAAGCCCAAGAGAAGAAGGAGGTCATTCAAGGAGAGTGCCTTGTCTCAGAAAGTTGATACTAATACTAAGAAAGGGTGCATGTGCCAAATGAGCATTCCGGAGGGAAAAGGAGGCCAACTTTTCCACACCAAAGTAATTATTTAAGCACATTAAACTGTGTCCCCACCTTCCCAAAACACACACACACACAGACTCACACATACACGTGCACACGCGGCACAAGACAACATTCATCTTTCACTCTCGAGCCCAGCTAATTGAAACCTGCTATAGCTGCTGTGCACTCAGTGTTAAAAAGTGTCATGTATCACATGACAGGAAACCACAGCATCAGTAGGAGGTGGAGGTAGCAGCTAATTGCTGTCAGTTATGTGCAAATACCAAATGGAGTATTAGGGAAATAAATGTTCTAGAATGGCTAGATATTGGTACCCGAAGAAAAGCCTTAAAACCTCTAAATGGAAATTTATTTTTATTTCAGTAATTCAGTTATAAGAAAAAAGTGGGAAAAAAAGAAGTACAAACAGACTCAATGTGTTAAAACAAAAATTGATGATTGCTACTGACTTTGGAATACCAGCTAAGCACCCAGGTTTTTGTCAGGAATTGCATTTGACCCGGAGGTGCACCAAGGTGACAGTAACTTTCTACATAACAGAAAGCAGTGTAAGATTCTTTCAAAATACCACATGGATTGATCTGGTCAGGCCAAGCTTATGCTACAGTAACAAACATCCCGCCAGAACCTAGGACACAGGAAAAGCTTATTCTTAGCTCACAAAGAGTGTCCTCTAAATCAGTTCATGAATAGCTATCTTCTATGCAGAAATTTAGGGATCATAGTCCTGTGATTTTGAGTTCTGTCACCTTAATGATGCAATCAACCCAATCCTGTAGAGTAAGAACCCCCAGGCACAAAGCTTTGCTTCCATGGGCCCTTCTGCAATAACTCTCTTTCTCTCAAAAACCACTGCCTAGAACCAGTCATTCAGGGAGACTCAGAGGGGAGAAGTGGGAAATACAAACACTTACCATAACAGCAATTTCTCTACAGCAAATGGATAAGCCTTAAGCAACAGCATCAGTTGCTGAAGATGGTCAACAAGCATGCCCTTCCCTTCCATCAAGAGCAGTGGGAATTGGGGTATCTCTGACTCTTTAGCCTACTCATGGGACCCTTTTCCTCCTACTGGGTTGCCTCTTCCAGCCTTGATAAGAGGCTTTGTACCTAGTCCTATTGCATCTTGTTATGCCATGTTTGGTAGATAACACTGAGAGGCCTGCTCTTTTCTGAAGGGAAATGGAGGAGCAGTGCATCTAGTGGAAAGGGGAGGTGGGGAGGGTGCTGGAAGAAAGGGGAGAACTGCAGTTGGGATGTATTGTATGAAAGAAAAGAGAGGGAGACATAGATAGATAGATAGATGGATGGATAGATAGATGGATGGATGGATAGATAGATAGATAGATAGATAGATAGATAGATAGATAGATAGATAGATAGAGCAGCATTTTCCCTACTTCATTAGACAGATATTAGACAGTTATTGATAGATAGCATGGTTGGGGCATTGTCAAAAGTAGGCTGACAGGAGACATCTGGGAGGAGCTAACAATGCTATGCAAATGTTTTTACTTTGTGTTATTTCCCTTTCAATGGAATGATAAGACTCTCAACCCACCATGGTCCATGACACATAGCAAAATAGCAGTCAGAGAAGGCACAGAAGCTACAGACTTACAGGAAATAGAAGGGCTATTACTTCAGAGATAAAGACCATCAGCAAGTTCCATAGTTTCTACATACTATATAACAGTACACACACACACACACACACACACACACACACACACACACACACACACATTTATATATACCCCAGTGTGACAAAGTGACATCTAATCTCCATCATGAGTGAAGTGAATCCATCTTATATCTGGATTCAAATTAAACATTACAATTGTCATTTACCTACTACTCAGGAATCAAAGAATTAACAAGGTCAAAATGAAATTCTGATTCCTCCTACCCTGAGATTCACTCTCAACAGTTTTTCCTATATCACTAATTAATATCAATGATCAGCCAGCTAAACAAATTAGAAATTCAGCAACAATCCTTAATTACTTTTTTGTTTCATGGACTATAACTAATCGTATCTTACGAGGTCTATCTCCAAAATATACTTGGCTTTTGCCCATTTCTCCTCATTTCTATTGATCTATTCTGAGACACTCTCAGCTTTCACTGTAACTCTACAATGGCCCTGCCCCTGCCTCCCTGCTTGAGGCTTCCTAGCTTCTAATCCAATGTCTGAGGAAGAGCCAGAGCTTCTCTTTGCAAACCTCTCCCCTACTTAAATACCTTCACTGCGTTTCCAATACACTGTTTAAAATTAAGACTGGATCAGAAAAAAAAAATGGCTCAGCAGGAAAAGTAGCTGCCATGCAAGTCTGACAGTCGAAGTTTTATTCTCAGAACAGAAGGTGGATTTGACTCCTGCAAGTCATCTTCTGACTTCAATACATGCACAGTGGAACACACACACACACACGATTTAAAAACACAAACTCACATGCAATCTCATGATCTTTCTGTCATGTCATTCTTTCTGTTCCTAAATATGATTCATACCTGTAGAATGCTATTGCTTCCTACTTTTAAAATCTAAGTTTCACCTAAGGAAAAAAATTCATATATTTTCTTTACCCCTATCCTATATCTCTTCTGTGTCTTATTCTATCTTTATATCTGAGTTTCTAGACCTCAGTTTCCTTCCAAACATATATTTCTATTACAATACTTTCTATTAGACTTTCTATTCGAATACTTACTTGAGATTTGGTTTAATGGAAGACAGCATGAAGGTGGTATCTCTTCTGTCTTGTAGAATATAACATCCCCAGAGAAGGAACCTCATATCCACTACTGGATATAGAGCACATGCGTGTTTAGGGGTGTAAGAACCTTCCTCACTAAATGAAAGCTAGCTATCCCATTTGTAATGTGTTAGTATCTTGTAGGAACCAAGTTCTAACTCTTGTACCAAAGGTCAAAAACTAAACAGCCCATGGGATATCAGCAGAAATCAAATTGAGTAAGGAGGACCAGACACGAGAAGAACTGAAAGAGAAAAGCTGTCTCTCAAACAAGAACAGCAGCTGCACGGCCCCAGCTGGTGTGGACTTAGGATGCCTATTTCCAGATGCTATAGTGTTTCCAAAGAAGTAAGAACTCTTGAGATTTTAAATTAAAAAAAATGTCTGGGATTTCTACTGATAAGGAATTGTTTAAACATTAGGTTTCTGTGAGCCAAGAAAACAAAGTGAAGACAGCCAATTTGGATCCTTTGCCAATGTGTGCAGAGCACGGGTGTCTCCATGTACATTACATATACAATATTCAATTCATCTTGCTAGCATGCTTCCAGAGGACAATAGTTATAACATTAAGGATAACAACAGAGATTCATTTTGCTGACTCTGCCATGTGTCTATCTAAACACTTGATATGTAAACATCAAAGATTCTAGACAAACCAGAGAGGTAGATTGCATTGTTCCCACAGGATCTATGAACGCACACAGACACTGAGGGCCCCTGGTGACGTAGCTGTAAGTGGAAGGGCAGAACAGGGGTTTGACCCAAAGTCCCCAGAGTCTGTGCTCTTTACTGGTTATGTAAAATAAATTACTAAAACCACATCTTCCCTACAGAAATTTTCTGCTAGACAGCATATTTAAACACTGATGTTTTCCTGTCTGCGCCAGTTCTGACCTGTCACGGATGACCTTTGTGAAATTCCTACCACCTAAACATGTATATTTGACCCTTGGTGCCTGATAAAATATGAGAAAAGGTGGAGTCATAATCCTGCCTCTCAAACAAATTGGCTACATAATAGGCAAATCAGGCATGTCAACTGGACCGGAGTATTTAAGAGGTAAAGAGATGAATTATATGAGGATAAAGAATGACTAAGTTCAGCTTTGGTTGTGATATTTGTTCAAATATCTGCTGCTTCATTTCAGCTACTGCTTTTGGATTTGGGCAGGCTAAGTAGTCAAACGCCATTCTAACTGTCTTCTTGGAAATGCCAAACTTGTGGACAGCTAATCAACATTTGCTAATCGACATTATTTGTATTTCCAATTACTGTACCACTGTCAATAACTCAAGTTAGTTTTATCGTTGCTCTTTCTTTTAGTGTTGCGCGTTCTTCTTTCTTTCTAAGACAAACATTCTAGACATAATCGAGAAAGTACAATCTCCTGGTTTGTTTTCTACAGGAAGATTCTACCAGCACGATGAAAATTGAATGTGTAATGGTTATGAGAAGAATTCATATAAACAACAAATAGCTGGGCTTTTTCAAGTCTTTCTTGGGGTTGGGATAGCACTGAGTTTGTGGCCTACCACATGGTGACATTAGATAGTAAACACAATAAATTACAAAGTATATACACTTTTCGAAAGTGACAAGTCTATGGGAGGGTCATGTGTCAGAGGCTGGAGCCCTGGGAAAGAATTTGCCTTCATTTCAATAAAACTGCCCCATGAGTGTTCTCAGGAACAGCTCAGAAGGAGATGGGAGCGCAGCCGTGCAGCCACGATGGAGGCCCGGAGGTGGGCAAATGCCTGGACTGAAGCAGCCATGGTCAGGGCATGGAAAAGTGGAGTAGCAAATGACAGGAATGACTGGCTAGAGGGCACAGCACATAGGGCCTGAGAGGATGCTGCAAGGCTGTGGTCTTTCTGAGAAAAGCAGTAAATAAAGGGAGGAAGCTTAGCGAAAGGATGACGAGGGGAGAGTCTGACCCGCGCAGGGAAAAGATGAATTCTGGTGGGCGAAGTGAGAAGAATCAGGTTGAACTGTCGATCTATGAAAATGTGGCTTACAAAGAAAAATAAAGGGACGGTAACAAAATGAAATAACTTAGGGGGGGTTTTAGAAAATATCTGGAAGAATGCCCCAAACTTTAGCTTATAGGAATGCTTTAATGCAACATGACCAGCAAACAACATGGCAAATCCAGGCTCCTAATCTTGTTGTTGGCCATTCATAGGAAGAAAGCTGAATGACTTGGTGGTTGGGATACAGCCACTGCAAGTCCGGTTACCGGAGGCATGAAAAAAAGTGTATATTTTGCTCTTTCACTAACATCCAGTTGACAGAGCTCATTTTCAGTGTCATGAATATGTAACATAATCACCCCTGTAGGTGATAGTTTTAAGAAACTATTATCATCGCTCTACAATGCCAAATTGTAAAACTCTTCTGTATAATTTTAATGAAGTTGCAATAATTAAGTATTAACATTTCAGATTTATTACTCTTTGTCAGACATCCACTTTATGACCATATCCAAACTTCAGCCAAACACTGATTTAAAACTTAGACACTTCGCATTTGGCTAAAACACTTGGTATCAGTCAAGAACTGAATGCTTGTGCAGTGAAAAGTCTTTTGTTGAAGCTCAAATCCCTGCATTTGATAGATTTAGAGGAAGACTCTGGAAGGTAATTACAGTTGATGAGGTTATAATAGAAGATGACTTTTGTTTTAAGAGGAGGAGGCATGAGCTCACTGTCTCTTTGCCATATGAGGACACAGACAGAAGCTGGCCGACTGCAAGCCGAGGGAACTCTCACCGGAACACATCATGTAGCTTGTTGAACTTAGCCTTCCTAAGCTTTAGGATTATGAGAAAGAAATGTCTACTGTTGAGGCCACCTAGGTCACGGCATTTTATAATAGCAGTCCTAGCTGGCTATGATAGTATGCACATAAGGGAACCTGCCAAAGTAACACTTGAAAACTATTCATTCAGTCCTGGAAATCACCTCCCTGGACTTGCTCCATGCCCACTGGCCTAATTTTCTAGTTTAAATCAGAAATCCTAATCGTTTAAGGACTGATTTCTACAAGTACTGACAAGTTCAAGAGACAAAGAGTGAATCCAAGGAGTCAGAGATCTTTACAATGAAGGTGTAGAGCACCTCAGGGAGCCTTCTGCCATCGGAAATACTGGAGGATGCTGGCAGCTGTAAAGAGAGAGCAGAATCGGATGCCAAGGCTGCTGAGTCATCATCTAAATGAAGGCTGAGGAGTTAGCCACAACCTTCAGTCAGGTATTTGCCTAAACCGTGAGACAACCAGGATTTGTTGAGGGTAAAATATACAAGAGTGACTCTGCATGGATCATGTATATGCCATGCAATATCCTACTATACCCACCAATGTAGTCATACACTCCCCCAATACAGTCAGCCATCATGGAACCCAAGATTTATCTGTAGATTACTACTGGGAAAGCTAAGGATAACGAAATAACTGTTGAAATAAATGCACTATGAAAGGTAAAAGATTTATGTGTCATACAAACGGGCTTCATCTTTCATTTATCAACGTCGTAATCCTAACCACATGCTGGACACATTAGCAGACATTGGTGGTAGAGCAATGAGCAACAGCAAAGTGCTCTCAAGGAGTTTGAGGTCCCATGGAAAGGCAGAAAAGAAACAAGATGATTTCAGACAGAACTATGGTGGACACCCAGCTGAGCGACCCGTGAGGGAGTGACTGAGAGACTACTGTGGGTATGGAGAAAGGGTCCAGCGCAGACTTCTTAAAGAGGCACCGCAGAGTTGCAATCTAGACCGAGAGCAAAACGCACAATGGTCAAAAGAGATGGTGAGTATAACCATTCTCCAGAGAGAGTTACCTAAACACATTCAAGAAAATAGAAGGCGATTCTGTCAAGAGCCCAGGCTGCTAGGAGAGTGCCTGATAGGAAGCAAGTTGGTCTCAATAGGAGATGAGAGGGGCTGAAGCTTTTAAATGTATTATCGACCATGCTGCAAGCTTAGGTTTTTACCTGAAGCACTCTGGGAAAGCACTAAGGATAGTAAGCAAGGGAATGGAGTCTTTCCATTTGTGACAGCTAGAGGAGGACTGGGTCCTGAGAGAACAAGAGCGAGCAAGATAGAAACCATTAAAGAAGCTACTGATGTGCTTCATGGAAAAGAGACAGTGATGAATAGCTGCATGAGGGCTGTGAGGGGAGACCAGGCATGGACTTCAGAACGAGTAACGGGGAGAATGAATATGACTTGCCGATGACTGTGTCACCTTATATGACAGAACTGCCTATGCTGTTTGCATTTTAACATGATATCCAATTTCAATCTCATTTATCAGCATTGTAGAAATCTTTGTCTTTCCCATGTGTGCTTTTTTTTTTCAGGAGTGTTAAAATACCTGACCTAAATAATCTAATGTTTATTAATTAATAATTTAATAATTCCAGGAGATTTATTTCCGTTCACAGTTTCAGAAGTTTTTCTCTATCATGACAGGATGAGTGAGTGTGTAGGAGGCTGTTTACCTTGGGGAAGAAAGAAACCAAAAAAGAGACACAGGAAGGGGCAAGAGACAAAACACTCCAAAAACCTGTTCTCCATGACCTACTTCATCTAGGTGTACCATATGATTTGGGGTTTCCAGAACATACCCTCCAAAACATTAGCAGAGGAGCAAGTTCTCAACATACACCATTTGGGAGAGAAACTTCATATCCAAACAATAAGACCATGTACCAATGATAGCAACACAATTCTGAATTATTTATGTACTATTCTGGTTTTGATCTTAACAATTATAAACCTCTGGTACTTTATGTTCAAACAGAACATATGCTATGACCTTTTGTATCCTGATAAAATAAGACAAAAATGAATATTTTTTCTTTAAGACAACTTAAAGTACATTTCTCTACATCTTCCTCTCTACACACAGTTCTAGATATGACCAGGGATGCAGCACACAAGCCTGGCATCACTGATAAGCTGTTCTGTCCACATGCCATACCGCCGTGAGCACACAGAGCTGTGTCTAAAGTACCTCATTATTTCAATGAAACATACCGGCCTCCTCAATATTATAGGACATACAAGTGTCTACCATATAGAGGAACTTATTGGATAGTTCATTATCTCAATGAAACATTCTCGCCTCAATATTATAGGGTATGAGTGTCTACCATATAGAGGCACTTATTGGATGGTCGTTTACAAGAAGATTTGCAAATCTCTGTTCAAAATCTTCAACTGAACCTATATATTCATAACTCAGCAACAACTACAGTCTGGGGGATTAAGGAAATTGGAATAAGAAAGAACGAGAAAACCATACTGACGATCTGCATTTTATAGATAAGATACATTATAATGTGGAATGAGAGAAAGGGAGACAGGCATGCACGCACACACACACACACAGAGAGAGAGAGAGAGAGAGAGAGA
>NC_022029.1:925736-932836 GCF_000317375.1 Microtus ochrogaster | reverse complement strand
AGAGAGAGAGAGAGAGAGAGAGAGAGAGAGAGAGAGAGAGAGACTATGATAATATGTTATTGTCTTTCCTTAGAAATTATTGTCTCATCCTTAGAGGGATGTTTGTCAACTCCCAGGCACTGGTGTCAGACTTCTTGCTAAGGGTGTAGTCCAAGACTCCTTTTTACCCCCTTTAAATGCTGATCTTATACCACCCTGCTCTCACCCTGGGGTAGCTCTGCAACATCAGCTTTTTAATCCTTCGCTTGGAAAGGCTGGCTAGGGCTCCTGATTCCTTTAGGCTTTCCACATGCTTCAATGTCAAGGACCATGGGTCTTTGCATTCTAACTGTAGCATGAACCTAATGCTATTGTGAAAGTCCCCCATGTTTGTCTATGAAAATTAGCCTTCACATAGAAACAGGCAATTCTGAAGCATCGAAATCAATCCGGTTATGACTGTGTTAGTTCTTCAAGGTTTCGGTGTTGAATGGATTTCCAGAGTTTTAGGCTAGAATAAAGAATATTTTTGTGTGTGTGTGTGTGGAGTATGAGCATCCACCTCCATTACTCAAATGCCAACCTCTTAGGCCTATCTGAGCTGTATCAGATCTGCCAATGGAGAGATGACTGGACGGTCTGCTCCACTCACTATCGGATGCTCCATCTCTCTTAGATACCCACTCTTCATTTGGAAATCTCAAGAGTCACTCCATATAGTCCTAGTTCACCAGAGGAGTATCACTAGCCAAAGGCCCCACAAATGTGTTGTAAACTGCTTTGCTAGCATGAGTTTCACATGTGGAAGAACCTGTTTTAAGGTAGGCTGTGCTCGTGCCAAACCTCAAGGTCGGCAGAAACCCTAGGTAACCTGTACTTCGCAGCTCCCCTCTCAACCTGTATGTAAGATGTACAGATATGCTTTTTTAACTTTATTTCTTTTTTGTTTTTTAATTTTTTAAAAAAAGAACATAAACTATCTCTTCTCATTATACATACCAATCCAAGTTCCCACTCTATTCTCCAAACATACCCACCTCATCCCTACCCACTTTTCAGAGAGGGTAAGGCACATTGCTTTGGGGAAGGTCCTAGGCCCTCCCTTCTATGTCTAGGCTGAGCAAGGTATCAGAGTCTCCTCTTTGTTGACTATATCATGAATCAGAGGCTGAAATGTACCATATTATGGTAATGTTTTCAGGGCTTAACACATTAGTAATAAATTCATTTCTGAGTGAACACTTACTGTGGCTTCTGCTGAGGTCTGTCCGAACACCCAACGCAGTGGTGATGCTGGGAGCTGGGGACTCATACAGCATGATGTCATTTTTGTTCTTCACTCTTGCTCTGACCCTTGGACAATTCATTAAACATGCACTCACTGTGTGTCACATGCATTGCATCCTTTCCTATCACTGGTGACATTACACTGGGCTGGCAGCTTTATGTGGAGACACTCTTGTTCCCTGAGCCAAGATGTACAGATAGCCAAGAATGACATCATTCTATCCCCCAAACTGCCACAAACCTTCTCAGAGGCCGCCGAACAATGTCACATGATCAGGGTTAAGTGTGCCCCGCTCTTCATCTGCTTAACTCGCGTCAAAGTCCTTTCAGCTTTCTGTTTGATCCTAGATTAGTGACCCCTGTTCATTGTTACAAATCTCTCCCAGTTCCCTGCAGTCTATTCTCATCTACCCACCCGTGGCTTACCCACAACACCGGGCTTTCTTCTTTTCTTGCCTCTAGCACCAAGTTCCAGGCCAGCTCCTTTAAGTCTGTGCCAAAGAAATACAAACTGAATCTAATATTAGCCTAATGAGAAAAGGCTATCTGCTGCCAAAGATTCACATAATGTATGCCAGAGCCAAGTGAGGCAATTCTTCACTGTTTCAGATGCTGGCATTGTTTCCCCCTTATATAATACAACAATCAAGATCTGCTGTGCTCCTCATCCTAGGAGTAAAGAATACATGTAGCGTTTTTAACCTCTATTGGTGCCTAGTTGGCTAGCATCTAAGCCCAACAGACTGTATCTTTCCTTTCAAATAAATAAATCATTTGTTCATTTAATGTGTAGGCAATAAAAGCCCTGAATTTAGAGCTATCAGATGGAGATTTCAGCTCCTTCTCCCTGCAGTTATTAAACAAAAACTACATCTTGGTGAACCACTTAAATGACCAGGCTTTTGAACTGTAAAATAGAAAGGCTGAGTTTATCAATATAAGCATGAGGCAGAACTGTAGATGAGAATGACAGCAAATAAATAAATAAATAAATAAATAAATAAATAAATAAATAAATAAATGCCTCACCCCTGGGATTAGCATTATTGGGAGGAAAAGAAAGATTCTGAACTCATAAAATTTGTATTAAAGAAATCTAAGAATATACCAGGTGGTATTCTCATTAAACACCTAGAAAATTAATTCTAGAAAGCAGGACTATGTAATTTCCCAGTTTGTTTATGCCCCTTGTGATAACACAGACCAGAATCCCAGGGTAAGGCACAGCCAGGATTCTGCCTGCCTTTGGGCTGACACTTTTTCATAATCATTTTTTAAAATACGGTTTTGTTTGTTTTTATTTTTTTGAGAGAGGGTTTATCTGTGTACCCTGTGTGGCCCTAGCTGTCTGAGAATTCATTCTGTGGACTAGGCTGGTCTTGAACTCAAAAATCCACCTACCTCTGCTTCTCAATGATGCCAGAGTTTCAACCATCCGAGTATGCATGAAGGCATGCTACTTTCATAAGAGACTTCTGCTTATTTTGACAAACTTTGTTTCTGAGTGAAACATGCATCCACCTAGGCCCAAGGACAAGGTTCAGAGAGAATGTCAACCTTTGTCAGTTTTTCGACTCACTCATATACCCAGAGAACCTTACGGATTTCCCCAGATTAGAGCTAGCTACTATAGAAGGACTTTCTGCCATGATACCCATCACCTGCAACCCTCTCATCACAAGACAGAGCCTGCAGACACATGCTGCGATCACAAACTTGGAACATGGCTGTTGTGAACAAAACAAAAAGAGCTGTTTTCACTTTACTCAAATTTTTAAAATTTCCATAGTCAAAGGTTCCTAGTGGCTACATCGCTGAACAATCCTGTTGAAAAGAAATTAATGCCTTTCACTCAAGTCCCATACACCTGGCCCTAAATAATTTACCCACCTTGAATCCCACCATACATATACAACTCTCTGATACTTATGCTGAACACACCTGCGTATCTCGACTGCCACATCTGTCCCATGATGCTTACTTAGTCTTCAACACGAAGCACATCATCCAGCCTTGCAGCTATGTGCTTGAATATGTTACAGTACAGGTGTAGTTCTACCTGGGCTCAATGAGCCACCCTCCCTAATAGTCTTGTACCAAATTCTTTGGGAGTAAAAGGCCAACTTATATCAGTTCTGGGCCTGTCATCAGGATCTGCAAACCCCAGGGTTGTTTCCTTGGAAACATCACCTACTTGTAGAAACCATCACTTGCCCACAGACTATATAGACTACATGAATAGAATGGTAGAGAAGATTGCTAAGAAAGAGGCTGCACCTTCGCTGTGTCACAGAGCCGCCCTTGTTAAAACTATTGGTTATAGCAATGGTTCCTCCGAAGAACTTCTGGGCCTCCCCACGACACAGGAATGCTGTGCATAGCCTATCTCTTGCCTCACACTCTTCCCAACAAAGTTAAAGCATTATTTCTGGATCTTGAATTTGGAACTGCAGCTGTTGGAGTGCTATGTACACTCTCAGCAAAGATTCCTAGGGACCCAAGGGAATCCTGAGACTTCACATTGATAAATGTCTTTCAAAGAGATCAATTTCAGTTGTGTTCAGTTCTGTGACCTAAAATGAAGACTTCCCATCAATAAGTTATCAGACACAGTAGGGCACTCTGTTGGCTTCTCTTTGCTTTATAAGAGCTGGAGGCAACATGTTACTGGCTACTTGCTTAGCTGGTGCTTTGTGTAAAGCCAAGTTGAAAAATAAAGATGATGAATTCCAGCCAGTTAGAGGCATGAAACTCATAGCATCCATTGGGGATCCCAAACAGGTGATGATGACGGAAGGGACTGGTGTCACAGCCTAACAGTGTCAACTCAATGTGGCAGAGCCTAAAGGAACAGCAGGGAGCTGCAGCATGGTTTTCCAAGTAAAGTCTAGGAGACATGCATGGAAGAACTTATAGTGTCAAACAGGTCAAAAATCAATAATCAGAATGGCCAGTTGTAATGCTAAGGTAACAGCTGGTCAGAGTTTTGGATCCCCAGGTGGACACAGATGTAAAAGGAGTATCTCATCAGAAACTGTCTACAACCCAAGACACAAGAAGGCAAAGACCCAGTCAGTCACTTTTTCAACAAATAAGAATAAAAAAGTTATCAACAGGCATTAGAAACTTTACTCCTTTGGCAAACAACTAACCTCAGGAATTGAAGTAACACAAGGAAGGCAATCCACCAGTCTGAAAGGGAGAACACTAATAAACAGGAAAAATCAGGATGAAACTATAAATACAACAATATGGAAGGGTCTTCTAAATAAAGATAATGAAAATAATGCTTATGTTTAAAAAATTCAAACAAACCAGATGTGTATAATGTTTCCCTTCAGCTCAACTTCAATATAAACCACTCCTCAAAATGGAGACTAAACACTTCCCCATATGTGATGCTCTTATTCAAAGGACATTTTTACATATTTAACACTACATACCCTGTAGTAACATTCCTTTCCAATTTAAAATATTATCACCTCTATCTTTCTACATAAATACATACAGCACCCCTGTACCATTAAAAGGATGCACTCTCTTCCACTACATGAACATATATTGCTTCTTTAGCCAGTGTGCTATGAAACAAGGTGTTTTAAATGTTTTCATATAACAAACAGTGGGCTGACCAATATTTTGTATCCACCTTTGCATATCTTATTATGTCCTTGGGATACATTCCTAGAAAGAGATTCATTGGCCTGAAAGTAATACCCCCTGAAAATGTTAGGAACTAATATTAAACTATCTTACAGGGAAAAAAAAATATGTGTCCCATTGCACTGCTGAGTGGCTTTAAATGCATGTATTTGGGCCAGAGATTTATTGGGTAAGTTGAGAGTAGGTGAAGGGAGCAGAGATTCAACTACCTAAATAAGAGAAAAGAAGATGGCCCACGGTCTGCTGGCCCTCTACAAACAGCAGAAGACAAAACATAAGTGTGTCTATGTGTGCACAAAATGAGTCTGAAGACTCATGGGGAAGACTTCAGGTTGTGATGCCGCCGGATCTGCCGGCATCACCTTAGGCCACCGTTACTCCGTCTCCCCAGCAACCATCTTCATCTGCTAATCCTCTATGAAGAGATGGACACATTCTTGAGCATTTGAAATTGAATTGTGAATTTCTGTTCGTGACTTATTGAAATTTCTACTCTGTTTACCCTTAAACATGTCAATGCAAAACACGCTGGAACTTCGGGGTTTTATTGTAGATGATTTGGACAAAGTCCAACGAACATAGTTTCTAACTGTGCTCTATTGTTTAGAAAAGGTTTGTACTAGTTCCTCAGTTTTAAGAGAACTATGCTCTCAGGAAAGCACTTACAAAGGGCTCTGCAGATTCAGAGGGCTACTCTCCAGAACTGTAGGGATTTCCTGCAGAATCATAAAGTCACATATTCAACATTAATTCAGAAGCAATCAAACCACATACGACCTGAATCGGTTTTCTGTAAATATTTTTAAAGAGCAGAAGTATAATCTGGAAATATTCAATTACATTTGAATTAAAATAAAACAAAATATCAAAAATTAGTTTTTCCCCTCAGTTAGATTCATAATATTATGGACATCCTTTAACTCAGACAAGCTCTGTTTATCTTCGGAGTAAAGTAAGATCATGAGGATATTTTTTTTTCCTGGATCTTCTGGATACCTGTATAGCACCAGAGATTGATTATGTTTAGATGCCATGGTAAAGCTCACTTATCACCAGCTCTGCTCACAAGCCAAATGTAGACCATCCACCAATTTCCTTTAAGGGGCTATTTCTCTCCCTAGAAATATTCAGGGCAAAGTGCTTGCAATAGCTTCCTCACCAATCACTCGCCACTTCTTCCCTCACACTCAGAGATACATAGGAGTAACGTCATCAGCTTTTAATTATCCAGCCAAGTAGAGGAAGCAATGATGGTCATTATTCGCAATCGTAGGTAAAGCGGAAACAAAATCGCATTTTAACACAGAACACGATTTGCGAGAGGACCACAGAACGACAGTCGGATGACCTTCCAACTTCCGATTGTCCTTGGGTTCTTACATTTGTTTTCTAAGGTTTGCACCCACTGACTCCCTCAACAAACATCAATGGAAATTCTCTGGTAGGGAGTCCACAAAGAGGAACCACCATCTATGAAAATTAATTCTCTCTGTTTCCAATGAGAAAGTTAAAGTGAACATCTTTGACAACTGGCATGGAAATCCTCAGTGAGTTCACACAAACATCTATACAATGGCTTCCCCCCTTTAATTGAAAGTAGATTTTCTTCTCATAAAATAAATCTGATTACAGTTTCCTTTCCCTCTCCTCCTATCCAGATTCACTCACTTTCTATCTCTCATTAGAAAAGAGCAGGCTTCCACAAGATAATAATAAAATAAAACACAATAAGATAAAACAAAAACCATCATATCAAGACAAACCAACAGAAAGAAAAGAGCCCAAGAGAAGGCACAAGAATCTCATCCACATACTCAGGAATCCCATAAAAACACGAAATTGGAAGCCATAATATTGTACACAGAGGCCTTAGTGCAGACCTGTGCAGATGCTGTGCATGCTGCCTCAGTCCTTGGGAGTTCATAAGAACTTGGCTCGTGTTGATTTAGAAGAACTTGTTTTCTTGGTGTCCACCATTCCCTCTGGGTCTTACACTCTTTCTGCCTTCTCTTCTGCTGGGTTCCTTAAGGTCTGAGGGGAGAAACTTGACGGAACCAACACATTTAAGACTGAGTGCACCAAGCGCTCGCTCGCTCTCTCTCTCTCTCTCTCTCTCTCTCTCTCTCTCTCTCTCTCTCATAGAGGTCATGATGATAAATGAAACAAGCCAT
>NC_022029.1:859054-925636 GCF_000317375.1 Microtus ochrogaster | reverse complement strand
GTGTGTGTGTGTGTGTGTGTGTGTGTGTGTGTGTATGTGCGCACATGCTCATGAAATGTCTGGTTTGGGGTCTTTATATTTGCACACAGTGAATTTTAAGAAAGAGAAACCCTTTATGAGAGACTGTACTCACAAAAATTCTCATTGGCACTCAGAACCTCACTTTTTGGTATATACTTTCCACACACCCTTTCATCAGTTGTATGGGGCCTACATTTTAGGCCAAAGATTAAAAAGTCAAAGTAGAACAGCTGTGTCTTTCATTAACTAAGGTTTACTATCGTGTGGCGCATAGAAAGATTAAAGATATAAGTCCCTGCCCCGATTCCCTTTAAATTTGCCATACACATACATATTTTAAAACGTCTGTTGTTATAATTAGCAGATTTTGTCAGCAAAAGCCCCTAAAGGCACAAAATCAGTTACTCAGCTCAGCTCATCCTAATGGGGGAAGCAGATTTTAGAATTCCATTATAGAGGGAGAATATGAAACCTAAAGTTACATAACTTGTGCAAAAAGAAAGAAGATTTAAAAATCTAGTTTTGTATGGTGCAAAGCCTTCTTCTACAGGACAGCTACATGTGTTTCAATTTCACCCAAGGGAACTCAGTCAACATTGTCATTTTCTATCACTTATCAGCAAGACACAGCACTGAGATTACAAGATACGTCAGCGATTAGCAAAAGCATCATCAGCCCTTCTCTCTGTGGCTGGACCACAGCTTAGCAAGGGCACAGCTTCAGACCTTGAGTGTTTCATTGGCAAGGGGCTCACCTTTGCTGTCTCAGCTTCTCCCTGCAGTCTCTTGGGGGTTCCTTTTTGGTCAGGCACCTTCTGGAAATTTTTGTTTTTAATGGACTGAGATTCTACACCTTCAGCTTCAAGCTGCAGCTTAATTCCTTCAGCATGGGCAGGGTGATCAATGCCCCTCGGATTCAAACCACAGTGGAGAGCTGGAGAGATGAATACATAGATCTCAGAAAACAAATCATACAGAGAAAGTGTCTGTGACAGAAAATATTTCATCAGGCCTAAGTGGGAAGAAACAAGGTTTCTGTGATTTGAGAGGTGGCTTAATGGCTGCGAGAAATAGCATAGGTGAGGAAAGAATATGGCATTGCGGGAAATCTTGAGCTTGGAAGCGAAAACCCAAATCCCTCAATTCCAAAGACTTTTGCCTTGAGCACATTGCTAATACCCGCATTACAGATGGAGTACCAGGTCAGGTAATGTCATTACTGCCTCCCGCTTAGCTATTTCAACCCTGCAGTCTAGTTTATTGCTCTGTCTTCATCTAGAACTTGCTCACACCCTACACCCTACTGAAATCCTCTATTTATAAAACATCCATCCACTCCATCTGCCCTCTTAAATTTATTCTGCCAATATTTGGTGGGCACATGTATACACCATTGTTGTGGTAGACTCTTTCAATGCGGACATAAACAACACAAGTGGAACATTCTAAGAACTGTGCCGACAAATGAACTCACAATTTTTAAAAGTCATCAGTGCTACAAAATAGGAAAAGGAAAAAAGATGAAGGTGGGGACATTAGAGTCCTCAAGTCCAGTAGCTTCAATTTTTCATCTTAGTCTCTGTATTTTCTGAAATTGACTATCTCTACCAATGAAAACCGGGTTCTCATATTTTTATATATTTATTTGAAAAACATGGATACACTCCTCCTATGTACCCAATTTTATCTAAGAAATAGCAACGAGTGTTATGAAAAATCACATATTCCCCTAGACAAAAATCTCACAAACCACCACTTTTGCACATGGGTCTGTATACGTGCCTGTGTGCCCATGGCATCCATGTTCATGTGTTGTAGGATGTGTCATAATAAAGTATTTCAGATCTCTGTGTTCCAGAACAATAAGATTTAAATTCTCATCCACATCACCAACTCTTTGATCTCAGATGGGTCAAAGGCAAAAACTAGAATCTCCCTTTTATCTCTGCTAAGACATTAATTCACTGACAATCACCGTATTCCATCATCTTGAGCTTCCCCCTTTTCATCTTTCCTCTTTGGTCACCTTTTCCAGTCTTCATCCCTGCATTTTTCACTAGTCTTTCTATCCAGGCTGCAGTCCCCACTCCTCTTACTGAGTTCTGAAGACTGTTTTATAGGGAGAATAATTTCAGAGAATACTTCCCAAGAGAAGGAAGGTCAGGCATTTTCTTCCCATTCTCCACTTTCTTACTACCAGGTACCATTGACTCCCATAGCTTTTGATACAGGAAGTACCCAATCTGAATATGCCCAAAACTGGACTTCAGTTTTCTTTTTTCAATTTTATTTTATTTTCATTGATTTTTATTGAGCTCAACATTTTTCTCTGATTCCCTCCTTGTCTATCCCATCCCCTTCAATCCTCTCCCAAGGTCCTCATGCTCCTAATTTACTCAAGAGATCTTGTCTTTTTCTACTTCCCATGTAAATTAGATCTATGTATGTTTCTCTTAGGGTCCTCATTGTTGTCTAGGTTCTCTGAGATTGTGATTTGTGGGCTGGTTTTCCTTGCCTTATGTTTAAAATCCACTTATGAGTGAGTTCATGTGATCATTGTCATTCTGTGTCTGGGTTACCTCACTCAAAATGATGTTTTCTACCTCCATCCATTTGCCAAAATTCAAGAAACATCTGCCTGTTGATTTCCCAAAGTTGAGGAGTCATTCATGAGTTCACTCTTCCCAAGATTCACCACAATCCCTCCCACCTCCCACCCAAACTATTAGCCGGAACTCAAACAAAAGCTCAAATGCATCCCCAGTTCCGTTTCCACTGTCCCCACTGTAGAGCAAGGCAGGCACCAGATGCTTAGATCAACAACCTAATTCATCTGCTTCTTCTTGTCCTTTCAGACCCAGTAACATAAATGTGTGTCTATCATGTCACCAGACTCCTTTCCTTAAAGCGTTTTAGTGGCCTCATTTCACACTCAGGTAACTCAGAAAGCTTCATCATCTTCAACAAATCCTATTGTTATCTGTCTACATTGACCTTCCCAGCTTCTCTACCCACACCCAATATCCCTTGATCATCATGTTTTGTTCATGTGATTCCTTTTTCTCTTCACCAAGTTCTTTCCCAACTCGAATATCTGTGCCTCTTTCTTTGCTTAAAATGGTCTCCATTATTCACTTACCTCCTACTTAGCCTTTAAGTTTTTGCCTTTAATGTGAATTCTCTATGTACCTTTTTCCAATACTGATTTTCACCCTTGCACCTGTGACCTTCCCTGGCATACCAGGTACCTTGGCGAATAAATACCCAATAATCTAAACCATCTGACTGGAAGGAAGATCATAGGCATGCAATTTCCTGCCATTTTATAGAGATATTATTAGTGCATTTCTCTCCCCCCAGTTTTTTAGCTTCCCTAAAAGCAATGAACAGGCCTGTCACAAATTCAAGCACTCGGGAAGTATCAGTTCATGTGCCCTCCCTCAGGCTTTGTTCTGAACCTCAAATGATATTCATGAAAAACTCTGCCAGACATAATTATATTCATTTTTCAGATAAGGGGAAATGAGGCTCAAAAGGGTTATGGTCACAAAAGGTCACACAGGTGTCTGCAGAAGGTCACAAAGATCAAGGATCATTTGGAATGCACACGATTTTAAGTTAGAGATGAGCACATCCAACCTAGATTAAATAGAAAGGAAACTTGTAAGTTTTTATAATGGAAAGTTCTGTCTAAGTACAAGTCCCAAGCTAGCTGAGTTTTGTGGCTCAAGAATCCTCTAAAGGATCTTGAGCCCCCTCCCCATCTCTCCATGTTGCTATTGGTAGCATCACCTTTATCCTACACATAGAGACCCTTAGCTACATGCTTCAGATATCAACCTTGAATAAGAGAGAACTTAGGCATCGTTCTTTCCCCCAAATCATCTTCTAAACGTTAACCCTTTCCTACTGGCTGAAAGGGAATCACATGTTCATTATTGAACTGAAAACCTTGATGCGACCAACTGAAATTCAACTACCCTCAGTTTCCCTAACACTTACTGCTGCTACTCAGTAAAGTCAGAATATAATGAAGATTGGAGAACAAGCTACAATGTTCAAATTACAGTGATAGAAAGAGAACCTGTAAGAGCATGAAACTAATTACTGTTAATATCAATCAGTTTTTACATCTCCAAAGACCAGCTGACTTAAAATGAATATTCAATTACATATCCTAAAATTGTGATTATACCAAAAAGGTGTGCTTCTGTAGGGAGATAGTAGATTCACATGGGATGAAATTAGACATGAATGAGGGAGAGAAAAATGCCCAGCTTTGATCTTTCTCTTCCAGCATGATTCCCTGTTGCTTTCTGCATTGAAATTCAGGGTGTGGGAATATCACTGAACTGCTATAAGCTTCCATCACCTCAGATTTTCTCACTCTATCACCTCCTGCCAAATGAGGCTCCCATACTCTCTTCATCTAGTCTCATGGGTCCCTCCCTTAGAAAGAAGTTTTATTCTACCTGGGCACTAATCTAAATTTTCACCTTCCTCTTGAGAGGCAGGTGCATCTGAAGGGAAGATGATGTCTTCCAAATGGAATCTTAACACCATGATAGATACATACACACTTGAGGTGAAGATTTCCCATGCTAATTGTTTTTAACAACGAGGTTCTTCCTAACACACATTTTGGATTTGGACTCTTCATTTTGAAATGTTCAATGCTAAGACATTAAATAAAAGTCATAAGCAGGAAAACCTGTAGGTAAAGAATTCAAGCTTTCTATGTCAGTTCAATAACTAGAAACTTGTTAAGCAGAGAAATATTTGAGAAAAATCAAAGAAACATGAAGGGTGTCTCAAAGCTGAACCCCGAGCAGCTGAGCCCATTAAATTGAGTAAATAACTTTAGTGAAAACAAGCAAGGGTAGTGATGAAGACAGAAATGAGAAAGCAAAAGGGGATGCTTTGTACATGATGGGCAGAGATGAAGGTTACACCTTAGAGGAGGCCACTGGAACATCACTTGATTTGTAAATATCAGGGACATGAAATTTCAGGGAAAACAAAACAGTCTGTCAGAAATACTTTTAAATAAATAAGTCCAAGAGCAAAAAACTAAATTAATGCTAGGTTTGCAGTCAAGGAGGGAACAGCTATGGTAGATTTAAGTATTTGTGTGATGAATAAGGCTACGTGTATAGAAAGTCAAGAAACTATATATGCCTCTTGTTTATAGACTCTCTTATACTTTGAACATCAAATATTTTCCTAGTGGAGAAAACTTTACTACTGATTTAAGGCATGACTGTGTAAAAAGAGGAGAATTCTGGTTCATTCTACAGCTGAGCAAATATTTCATTTCTTAAATGTACAGGATATGCAGTGCTTGAGTTTTGAGAGTGGAGATAATGATGCTAAATATGAGATGGTGCATATCTGCCCTCCTAGAATCTGCAACTGTGGTTGGGGAGGTAGGCACACCTATGTTGTGGATATATATATATAACTTTATATATATATGTGTGTGTGTGTGTGTGTGTGTGTGTGTGTGTGTGTGTGTGTGTGTGTGTTGTGTATTTTTTCTTGGGCATTCAGTTACTTCTGAGAATAGGCATATGAGGCAGTGTAAGCAAAGGATTATTGCTGAAGGAGATGTCTTGGTTGACATGTATGCCAAGTAGGCTGGCTTCCCAAACAAGGGAGCTGATATTACAAAGAGTGCCTAACATGAGCCAATATCAAGAAAATATGAAAGTCTAGGTCGATGCTGGGGCTGACAAAACAAAAGAGTGATATTGGTAAACAGAAAGGTAAAACCATCTAAATGTCCCTGGATGGAGCAAGGGTTGGTGAAAGTGTGACAGATGAAATGGAATTGTAATTTCGTCTTCAACATGAATAAGGTCTTGAGAGAAGAAAATGACACGGATGAACACTGAGGAAATTATGCTAATGACATGAGTCTGTCACAAAAAACACACGAAGCTCTGGGTAGTGACTCACGCCTACAGTCCTAGCTCTTGGATGACTGTGGCAGGAGAACTGTCATGAGTTTGAGGCCCAGGCTTCATAATGAATTTCAGGTCAGCCTGAACTACAGAATTCAACCTTGTCTCAAGAAAACCAAAAGAGAATAAAAAGATAAAAATTGTATGAATATTTAGAACAAATCTCACATGAATCCACTTTTATTAGAGCCCTCAAATCCACAAAGTTCAAAAATGAAACAATTGTTACCCAGGGACTGGGGTAGAAGAGAAGGTGTGTGGGGTGGTAATGGTTACTTAGTATGAATGTCTTATATACCGGAAGACACTTAGAAGGACTGGAATTACATTTTACCATAATAACCATTTGAAAAAAGTAAACAACAAAAAGCCCACCATGCTCACTCCCACTTCTACCCATTATGTCATTACCAATGAGTAGAAAGTAAAGTTCTCAAGCAATTGTTATTCGAAGGCTTCAGACTTTCTTTGTCAGTACCCTCATTGTTATTCTCAGATAGACAAGAACTTTTTTTGTTATTATGGACACGCACGTGTGTGTGTAGTGTGTGTGTACACATACATGCATATGGAAAGGAAAAAAAACCCAGCTCAACAATACTTTAGAACTTTCTGGAAAAGGAATCACCACCACACTAGGTTCCATCTAAACTGGACTGCCAATTGCTTCAAAGCAAGCTGAGTCTTTTTTTTTTTTTTTTTTTTTTTTTTTTGGAGACAGGTCTTTTCTTTTTAGCTTTGAAGTCTGTTCTGGAACTTGTTCTGAACAAGGGCTGGGCTTAACTCACAGACATCCACCAGCCTCTGCCTACTGAGTGCTGTGATTAAAACTCTGCACCACCACCTGGTACAAAGTTGGTCCTTTAAGAGCTGGACCTCTCGGAATGCTATTTAGATGTGAATTAGATGACAGCAGCAATCAAGGAAGTACTAGGCTCATTTTGTCTTCTCCCAATGATATGTAACGATAAAGATAGATAGATGATAGATAGATAGATGATAGATAGATAGATAGATAGATAGATAGATAGATAGATAGATAGATAGATGATAGATAGATGATAGACAGACAGATAGGTAGATATAGATACAGACATAGATATAGGAATAAGAAGAATCACAATACATACTATATCACTACACTGATTTATAGCATACTTTGCCAAGAAGTCTTTCAAATTCCCAATCCTTGCTAACTCCAGACATCTCACATGAAACAAAAAAAAAAAAAATGGAGCTTCGTTCATGTCCAAAACTTCCATATTCTGACAAAGCTTTGCCTTAAACAGAGACAATGAGCAAACATTTCCCATAAAGCCACAGGGTAAATGGCTCAGTAGCAGCACTTCCACTACAGACACCTGAAGTGTGTGTGCTACCCCGCCTTGGCTGAACTAATATCTCTACGCAGCACTCTCTGGCATTATCTGAATGGATAACCCCTTCAAGCAGTATTAATGCTGTCTTCTTTCCACTGTGAAGCCTTAACTGAGCTTGCACTCAGTGTATTTACCCAAACAATGCTGACAATCCACATTTTTTCTTATTAGCAGATCGGAATGTGTCTCTGCGTGTACGTGCTGTGAATCACAAGCTTTTATAACATGACCACCTAGACTACCATAGTTCCCAGGAGATACCGACTACATTTTATTGAGCTTTACACACCCAGTGCCTGGCCGAATAACCAATTTAACAGTAGATTCCGAGTCATTGTTTAAAGACAAGGCTCGACAGGATGGAATGATTCTGATTCAATCCTATTCATTCTGGTTGCCTTCTGAACAACTTGTGTGTTTTTCAGAACAGCAAATAAAGGTTGCTTCCAAACTACCTGTCCAATTCACAGAAATGACAGAACTACAAAACTATTTTGATATGCTTGACTATCATCTGCAGAATGAGGATGTTCTTTTTCATTTTTATTCCCAAAGAGCCTAAATAGCTATAGATAGCTGCACCCAATAAACGTTGTCATGTGAATGAATGGTCTTAGAAATAAAGATATTACGATCCCTATCATTAGATTCTAGAATTGAGGTAGACTGTTTCAAATTACAATGTGCACGTCTTGTTTCTAGCTGGAGGTGAAGTCCCTGAAGAAAACAGCCTTTCTGTCACACCTCTCTCATATAAGATACACAGAGTAGATACTCTACAAATATCAGTTAAGTAATAACTATGGATTTTGGATTTAAATTCAGTAGAGTCTTTCTAGCAGAAATAATCTGCTTATCACACACGTTCTTAGTTGTAGACACCTGGACACACAAACACATTTCCAGAACTTTTCCCTTTCATCAATTCCAATGACAGAGTGTCAAAGCCCGCCTCAATTTCCCAGCCACCCTTGCAGCCACATGTGACCATGGGCAGATGCCAGAGCAGAGAGTTTGAGGGGAGGGAAAAGTACCAGAACGGACACATGAGGACATCTTTCGATACTAGTTTTCCCTCTTCTCTTTACCTGGAATTCAAGAGAAGTCTAGAATGCCTGCGTACGTGAGAGGTGGTCAAGAGACAAATGGTCACATTGGCTGACATCTTTGAGAGACTCAGACTTTGTCCCTAAATACTAACCTTCAAACTTCAGAGCACAGGAGAAAAACAGTCACCTGTTTGTGGTGACACTGCGAGTCAAATCGTGGGCAATTTTTATGAGGCTTGCAGAGTGCATTACTCCGTTTTAACAACCGTAGATGACCGCTTAGCTCTCCCGAAAAGAGGGGGAAAAAGGCAAAACTGGCCCTGGGACAATATTCTGGTCCAGGTTTCATCCTTTCATCATGACTCAGAAGCTGGATAAAGCACAGGAGTAAGTTACAAAGAAGAGGCATATGAAAGATAGCGTTATAGAAAACATCAGTTATCAGAGACAGAATCAATGCAGAAAGCACCGTGAAGAAGTGAGAGCAAAAGCATTTCTTCTTTGTGACTGTGTGTCACCAACGATAGTTCCTAGATAATTTGTGGATGTTTATCATAAATCATAAGGTGTATGTACACAGGTACCTGAATACCAAGTGTTAAATGTGAAAATACTTTTGTTCAACTAATAGAGAGCACAGTGTCTCTTTGGGCAAAATAACCTAACTAGTAAGCATCTACCATGCTAGGGAGAAGGAGAGCAAGGTATGTCAATCAAATCCTGCCTACTTTGCTGCTATCTGGCCAATGACCAAAGAATAATTCACATTTTAAAATGGTTGTAGGGGCTACAGAATTGGCTTGGGAGGTTAAGAGCAATGGTTGCTCTTGAAGAGAATCCTGTTTGAAATTCCCAGCACCCACATGGTGGCTCACAACTGACTGTTGACTCCAGTCCCAAGGGATCATACACTGTTCTGACATAGTACACATACATACACACAGGCAAAAACAAAACAAAAAACAAAGCCTCATACACAAAATTATAAATCTAAAATTATTGAGAAAAAACAAAATGGATATTTTGTAACACATGAGAATATTAAGAAATTCAAATTTGGGTGTCTATAAATAAAGTTTTACTGGAACACAGCCATGCTCGTTTATTCAATTATTAGCCATTTGCTTTTGTGCTACAATTGCAGAAATGAGTTAAAACAGAGACAGTGTTCCCTAAGGATTGAAATATTGACTAGCCTTCCCTCTGTAGAAAATTTTGACTTTGGTTCTAGAGTAGAGTGTAGCTTTACCCTGGGGAATGATGGGGTATAAAAACCCAATCTCTATACCCAAGTAACAACACTGAGGAATTTCTGAGTCTTCCCAAAGTCTTCAATTTCATTCTCTCCCACCTCCAGGCAATTCAAAGTGAGCCTAATTTTATCATTTGTGTCAGGATATGAGGAACCAGAATGTGATTTACAAAACTCTCCTCTAGTGAGCTAAATCTAGGTTACCGCACATACGCTGAAGCTTCAAACTTGCACACACAAGCAGAATTCCTTTTCTCTGTACTAGAACGGCAGTGCTAAGATATACAACTGCCAGAAAAGTAATGAAGCAGCGCGAAACAGTGGATGCATTCATCCTCAGAACATCTAAGTAACTGGTGATGAAAGAAAGGACCAAGAAGAAAGAACATATCCCATCAATGAAAATAAAAGCAAAGAAATAGCATGAAGACTCATGAAACACAGCAGCTGTCCTCACATGGGGCTAATTGGTTTTACGTCAATTTGATACAAGCTAGAGTCATTGGAGTGGAGGGAGGCTCAATTGAAAACAATGGCTAAGACCTGGCTCTAAGCATGCCTAAAGGTCATTTCCTTAAATAGTGATTGATGCAGGAGGTTCTAGCCCATTATGGGTTGTTTCATCTGCACATGGTGATCCTAAGGTTTATAAGAAAGCAGGATGAGCAATATATGAACAACAATCCAGTAAGCAGCACTCCTCCATGGCCTCTGCATCAGCTGCTGCCTTCGGTTTCCTGCTGTGTTTGAGTTCCTATCCTGACTTCCTCCACTCATGAACTACGATGTGTCCTCATAAATCAAAGGCCCTCCCCAACTTGCTTCAGCCATGGTGTTTCTTCACAGTAATAGTAACCCAAAGATGATACCCATGTATCCAGTGGTAGGCCTGGCCACACTGATGTGGCTTTTGGATCTGAGTCAAGATGACTCTACATCCCAACCAGATGTTCACACCACATGCAGCTGTGTGATGACAGTGTCCCTTCTGAAACACATGATACACACTCACTCCGTTTTCTCTTTGTCTACAGAGACAATTTTGTCTTTCTTGAATAGATTCTTATCATCAATGTCATTCTTCAAAGACTACCAAGACTACCTAATTAGCATCGATAAATGGAGTGGGGGAAAGTTTATACAATCACTGAGAAGCAAACATTAAATGTTTTCCCTCGTAAAAAGGACATAATGCCAAACACTGAGGTATCTATCTTATTAGAAAAGGGGTGTGGATATCTTACTGTGGGAGTGAGAAATGAACTACATCACTTCACTCTGAAATATTTAACGGTGACATATGAAGCATACTTCATACTGTGAACTATTTATAGATAGATGATGAATGGCCAGAGAATAGCTATATAAATAATACATGATAGATAGAAAGATGACAGATAGACAGACAGACAGGTAGGGAGAGGGAGAGGGAGAGGGAGAGAGAGAGGCCCAAATTTGTTCAACCAACATGTATTATTGGTTTATGAAATGATGCTTCTTCATGGGTATCCTACTCTGTTTTGTGTTAAAGTTATCTCATAAGATAAAACCCAAACTGGTAGACACTACAAATAAGGCAAACGTAAGACTGAAGAGGAGACAAGGCAGACCATATAAAGATCTGACAACTAGGGGAACAGTGGGGACGTGAATTCCTTTACCTATCTTTCCCTCACATATTGAAGACTCTGAGCTGAAGGAGCCCAGGCAAAAAGACATGACTGAAGCTTAGCAACCAAAGGGCCAGGAAAGGGAGAGTCTAGAAGGATGGAAAATGTTTAGACATAACTCTTCTACTCTGGAATGAGAGAAAACAATGTAACCCCACTGTCCATTCTAGCAACAGCTGGGGAGAGTGACCTTCTACTGTCACTCAGTTGAAACAAGGTACTCGAACATATTAAGGAGGTAGTTAGTTCTCACATGAGATGATTTTAATGAGATCCAGTGTCTCATGACATGAACTGAAAATATCCATTTCCAATGACAATCAAACTGCCTATAACCAAGAATCAAAGGATCTCAGAAGGGAAAATGATATGCCGTGGATGACAGCACCAAGATTACCGTGGTGTGAAAGTATTGGGTAAAGATTTTAAAGCAGATATCTCACGCTTCTGTGAGAAACTACTTCTGGTAGCTTGAACATAAGTGTCCCCCATAATCTCTTAGTGAGTGGCTCTATTGGGAGGCATAGTTTTGTTGGAGGAGGTGTGCCAATGTGGGGGTGGGCTTTGAGGTTTCCTGTGCTCAGGACCATCCAGTGTCTCAGTCAACTTCCTGTTACCTGCAAGATATAGGACTCTCAGCTATTTCTCCAGCATCAAGTCTGCCTGTGTGTCTCCATGTGCCCCACCATGATGATAATGGACTGAACTTCTAAAACATAAGGGAGCCACACCTTAAACTTAAACGTTTTCTTTATAAAAGTTGCTGTGGTCGTGGTATCTTTTCACAACAACAGAAATCCCTAAGATACCACTCTTTACCCAAATGGAAAAAAAATAGAAAGCTCCAATGAAGGAAGAGAAAATACATGTAAAGAAATAGACAAAATAAAGAACAAATTAAAATATGAGAGGTGAAAAAAAATATAATAATTAGAAGGTTATTAGAAGTTATGGGTAGAGCGGGGCGGCTGTGGTGCACGCCTTTAATCCCAGCACTCAGGAGGCAGAGGCAGGTGGATCTCTGTAAGTTCGAGGCCAGCCTGGTCTACAAGAGTTAGTTCCAGGACAGGCACCAAAAAAACTACAGAGAAACCCTGTCTCGAAAATCCAAAAAAAAAAAAAAAAAAAAAAGAAAGAAAGAAATTATGGGTAGACTGGGCAGTAAAATGGAGGGAATAAGGAGCTTGTAAGAAGAAGGTTGAAGTCACTATTGGGGTAATCAAAAGGTGGGGTACTTTGCTTTTTATTTATATGATATTTTTGAAATTGAAAAATTAATATTTAATAGTTGCTGCTTATTGCATATGGATTAACTTTTAATGTTAATAAAAACAATAAAGGCACTAAATACCCTTTATAGTTACAAGTGAACTTGACATATTGTGTCATCTTCATTGAACACAGCAAAGAGAGTTCGACTACTGTCTTGTAATATATGCATTTAAATATAGACAGGCACAGCATGTTTCTATACAACAGTAATTATAATGTCATCTTACTTTTGACCCTTGCATTGTTATTCTGTTGGTAAGACAAGATATTAATAAGGCAGCTGTCATCTAACATGCATTCACTGAATGCCTATACTTTATCTGTATTCCATTACTCTCCCCTTCCCTGATGAGGCAACATTAGGAATTAGCAGTTCTAATGAGCGTTAAATAAAGATATTGACCAATTGTTCCTAAGGATACACATAGGAAAGAATTATAAAAGGAATTCCTAAAGTGAAATTCAGCTGAGAAGCAAGAAGGGAAAAATAACAGCTTTATATATATCTATAAACATATACACATACACAAATGCATATATGTTATACAAACACACACACATAATACATATATTCATTTCTAGGAGCTGAAGAATGGGGTTCCAAGTAGTGACAGAACAGTGTCTTAAAGTCTTCTATAGATTTTAGCAGCAAGGTGACCCCCCCATATAATTAAAAACATAAATGTGACCCTAGCATAAAAACTCTTTGCATGTTACTGCTTAATATTTTAGTTAGAGGAAAGCAAGCAGTAAAGGACTGAAATGTATATAAGGCTTTTCATCTCTAGTGCGGAGAGAGATATTCAATGAAGGTCGACCCAAAGATGCGAAGCAGCAGGGTTGAGGTCACCAGGAAACCAGAACCGCGACAACAGTCAGCAGTTGACTTAATGTTATTTCAGTACAATTTTAAATTCCTTCCCTCAGAAGTGCCATGTAACTGTGGCTGCTGTCCTTGCTAAGCATCTTCATCATCACAAGGAGTGCCACTGGACTGCCCAAGCTTGAGGGTCATTGGTGGCTCCTCTGTCTTAAAAATCAACGTGCTTGTTCCGTAAATGCTACGTTGACAGTAATGAAGGGGAAAATGAGGTCAGAGATGAGCTTAGCTCATGTGTTTAGAGTTGTTTCAAATCATCTAAGTAGTCATATCTATGTCTTGAAGATAAGAGAAAATGATTATAATGCTTCAGCAAGGGATGTAACAAAACGTTCAGCCCTTTGGAAATAAACAGGCTTTGTAAACTGCCTATTCTTTCAGAGACACTTCAGACATGGTTTTGTAGAAGCCAGTGACTTCCTGTTTAGTTACTTCCGACAACTCTCAGATTTTTGAATAATCTATCCCACCTGATTGTTTCTTTCACAAATCGCAGGTATTTTGTGTTACAAGCTTTTAGAGACCCCTAGATTATGTTGGAAGGGGAAAGAGATAAATTGGGGTTCACAGATAAATCAGCTCTGGTAAAGCTCAGTTCCCTAAAATGACAGCTCCCCAACAACAACCCAGAAAGAGCAGGAACATGGGGCACAGTTGTCACTGGCCATCAGCAAAACAAAAAGTAGTCTGCTCTTTGAATCTTCTACTCAAAAAATGGCCAGGAGGCTAGGCCTGCTTTGGTTCTTACATCACCTTCCCTGCATTTTAGGAGTTAACTGTGTCTTTTATGAAGTCAAACCAGAAAAATGTAGCCTCAATAAAAATCAATAAAAATAATTAAAAAATAAAATAAAAAAGGGAAAAAAGAAATGGTAAGTGTATCTTACATGCATATGAATTTTAAGCTTATCAAAAAAAACCAGCTATAGAAACTATATGTGTTCTCCTATCAAAAGTGCCACTAAAAAGCAAGAGTCTGAACATTATTTTGCTATTAAAGAAAAGCAGGCTGACCAACAGCTGCACTGTGGGTGACAGAGGAGCAAAGAGGGCAGCAGTAGCAGTGAGTGCTGCAAAACAAGGAATAACGACAGGATGGGGAATTAAGAAATGTCAGGATTACTTCCACCACCACCCCCCAAAAATATCGGAAAAGGCTTCACAGGAACCTAGTATTGCAAATTAGTCTGAAGATGAACTCAGGATTCCAAGTTCCTAACATAGGAAGACACCAAGCAAAGGAGCCAATTTCAAAGAAGGTACAGAAGGGTGAGGGGATGTCTGCAGGGAAGAGCGAGTCACGTAGAACCAAAAGTACATTAATAGAAGTTATGGCAGGGAAGTGGCCTGTGGTGGTATATCTCTTAATCCCAGCATTATGAGGTAGAGGCAGGTGGAGCTATGTGAGTTCAAGGCCAGCCTAGTCTACATAGTTAGTTCCAGGACAGTCAGGAAAAAGAAAGAAAAAAAGAAAAAGAAGAAGAAGAAAAAAAAATCAATCATGGAGCCAGTGGGGGAAGGAGCTTTTGATAGGGATGTGTTACAGTTTGTGTCTCTGTTACAGTTTATACAACACTGATCAGAAGTAGCTTTGGGAGGAAAGGGTTTATGTGGCTAATGGGTTATGGTCCATCACTGAGCAAAGCCAAGACTGGGACTCAAGACTCAAACTGAAGCTGAGACCGTGAGAAAACAGTGTTTACTGGCTTAGTGATAATAGCTTCCTTTTAGGCAGCTTTCTCATACAGTGTAGGATCACCTGTCCGGGGTGGCACCTCCCACTAAGGTCTGGGCCCTATTGTATCGATCACTAATCAATAAAACCCCATAAACATGCTTCCAGGACAATCGAAAGGGATCAATTTCTCAACTGGTGTTTTCCTTTCCCAAGAGACTCCAGTTTATGAAGAATTGACTAAACTAACCAACACAGACCAAATAACCCCAGCAGCACAAACACTGAGAGAAACAATTAATAAATGGGACCTCCTGAAACTGAAAAGCTTCTGTAAAGCAAAGGACATGGTCAACAAGACAAAACAACAGCCTACAGAATGGGAAAAGATCATCACTCATCCCACATCAGGCAGAGGTCTGATCTCTTAAAATATACATAGTACTCAAGAAATTGGTCATCAAAAGAACAAATAATCTAATAAAAAATGGAGCACAGACCTAAACAATAAACTCTCAACAGAGGAGTCTAAAATGGCTGGAAATGTTCAACATCCTTAGTCATCAGAGAAATAAAAATCAAAACAACTCTGAGATTCCATCTTACACCTGTAAGAATGGACAAGATCAAAAACACTGATGATAACTTATGCTGGAGAGGTTGTGGGGTAAAGGAAACACTTCTACATTGCTGGTGGGAATGCAAGCTGATACAGCCCCTTTGGATGTCAATGTTGTGATTTCTCAGAAAGAACAATAAATACATTAATTTTTAAATTGTGTGAGAATTTAAAGAAGCTGGAGTAGTGACAGCAATTTAGAGTGTGTGAGGACTTGCCCACTTGACTTCAGGACTTACTAAGACAAACTATAAGGACAGGCTTCTAGACCAATAGAACAGAACAGGAGTGCTAGAACTGCACTCAGACATGGGTGACCAGTGAATTTCAAAAATGATACTAGAGAGAAAGGTGAGAAGATGGCTCAGCCAGTAAATTGCTTGCTTGTGAAGGGAAAGAGACAGGAGGATCCCTGAGCTAACTGACCAAGTCTTGACAAATCAGTGCGCACTGGTCTCAGGGAAAGAGCCTGTCTGTGTTAGGTACTTTTCTGTTGATGTGATAAAACACCATGACTAAGACAATTTATAGAAGAAGGGTTTTCCAAAGGATGCTCAATCATGCCACAAGGTCATGTGCTCAACTATGTTCAGAGCAGCATTGTTTGTCATAGCCAGAACCTGGAAACAACCTAAATGCCCCTCGACCAAAGAATGGATAAGGAAAATGTGGTACATTTACACAAGATAGTACTACATAGCAGAAAAAAATAATGACATCTTGAATTTTGCAGGAAAATGGATGGAGCTAGAAAACATCATTTTGAGTGAGGGAACCCAGACACAGAAAGACAAGTATCACATGTACTCACTCATAGGTGGTTTTAAACATAAAGCAAAGAAAACCAGCCTACAAATCATAATCCCAGAGAACTTAGACAACAATGAGACAATGAGGACACTAAGAGAGACATACATAGATCTAATCTACATGGGAAGTAGAAAAAGACAAGATTTCCTGAGTAAATTGGGAGCATAGGGCCCCTGGGGGAGGGCTGAAAGGGAGGGGAAGGGCAGGGAGGGGAGCAGAAAAAATATAGAGCTCAATAAAAATCAATTTTAAAAAAAGTACAAGATCCTGGCTTATGTCTGGTTGGAGAAGAGGGATAATGGAAATTTGACAGAAAAATGATATAGGCGTCATTGCTTTGAGCAAGTAGGGCCCTAGGCATTAGCATAAGAAATTTGGAATCCTTTCTCTCTGGACAATTATGTAGTCATTAAATATTTCAAGCAGGAAAAAAAACCTTAGCTCATGTTGTTTCAGTAGAAGGCATGAATAAACACACAGCGACAATATTCCCGTTCAGTATGCTGGTACATGAGCATCCTTCAAGACGAGGTATGCATATTAAGATGTCACTCTTTACAGCTGAGAGTGTAGTTTGGTGGCAGAACATGGATTGAACATGAGCAGGCCCTGGGCTATATCTCTGCCTCCACCCTAAAATCATAACAAAATTCTGTTGCAATCTAGACCTCAATTCCCCACTCTGGACTCTCAAAACACACATTACTTGGGGTAGTGCCTCATAACATCATCTTTCTAAAGAGCATCCATAACTGTGCTTCTTCATATGCTAAGTCCACAAGGACACTAATTAATTATGGCCAGCATATATTCCAAAGCCCTTATGTCCCCACCTTACAGCTGAGCCCTGGTGAGTATGTATGCCATGGACACTTTAATCACAAACAGTTGCACGCTCAGCTATAGGATAACCAAAGAAACAAAACCACCAGAAAACAGCAGAGAACATGATGGCGTATTTAAGAGAGATTTATATTCCCACTTAGCTTTTCAAATCAGATGATGTTTCTAAAACAGCCTAGCAGTTGTCTCATTGGTCTAGGTTTTCTTGGCTGGTGTACAATAGCAAACAACAAAAGACTAAAGAATCCACGCTAAAAGATTAGCCATTCACTTTATGGTGGTGTAAATTATTTCTAAGCATGCATCCAGTCACTTCTCAATATGACGGCCATTACAACATTGTAAACACCAACTGTTACTATTTAGCTCGATCCTTAAGAAGGGAGGTGCGGGGAGCAGGAGTCAAGAACACACAGCTCCATTTGAGAAAAACTCTAGCAACTCAACTCTTCGCATCCATGGCTGTTGCTGCTGCTGCTGTTGTTGCTGCTGCTATCAGAAGTCATGAAGGGGGCATCTCTCGGTGTCCTTGTTTTCATTTCAGCTAAGGCCTCCTTTTGGTGCGACTTTGCATCTTTAATAAGGCAACTGGCTACTTCTATTAACTCTGTTAATACTCTCACCTCTTGCCTTAAACGATAACTTCCCTCAACACTCCCATCCACTTACGAACTACTTCTTAGCTTTCTACATTGCCATTTAAAGTGTAAGTTTAAGGTGTAAATAGATGTACGTGGACACTATTCCAAACACTTTTTATGCTATAGTAGTGATTTTATGTGCCCCTGGCCATGATATTAATTTGGCCAGTGGTTTTGAGTGGACAGGAAGAAATAGAGAGCTTAAACAACACCTCTTAGGCATTTGTGAGGGGCAGAGAAAGGTCATGCTCATGGGAGTGCTGGCCTTCAAATGCCTGGAAGTCAGGCCAGTGAGTGTTGTATACCTATTCCCTCTGAAAGGAAATATTCTCTTTTGGGGGAAGGGAGCCTTGAAATAGTTAATTAAGATTGAGTGAGGCCCTAAGGGTGCATCACACTAATCAAATATGGCAGGTGTCGTCAGAACAAGAGGCTACCTGAAGCCAAGAAGAGAAAGCAAGCTTAGGGAAAATAGAAGCCCACTCACACTATACATTCCATGAGACACAATGAAAAATGTTGATCAAGCCTTTTGAAGTCTAAATCTACAGGAAGGTGTCTAAGGAAGGGAGGCCAATCTGAGCATCTTACCTGAGCCTTGAGGCTTGTGTTATATTTCCTAAGCCGTAGAATACATATAACATACACTATGTCAAACAAAATCTAGTGTCTTGGGGTCAAAAAAGTCTTCAGCTGTTGGCACAGTTTCTCATCTCCTGTATTAGGTGAGAACTTTGATTTTTATCAATATCAAGAGCTGGATGCCTCTGCAGGGTTTGAAATGAAAAAAATATATATATCTGGTGTTTCAAGACTTTAAAACTGATCCTATCTCCATGGAGAATACATCTGCAGAGTGAAAAACTGAAGTGGGAAAAGCTAAGGTTAGAGACTTTTGGATTCTCTGTATGTGAAAAGATGAAGGCGAAAGCTGTAACCAAGGTAATCATGATGGCAAGGCATTTGCAGGTCATTCATTTAGATCCAGGGCTGGAAATCCTTTTCTAGGAAGGAATAGGAATTAAGCAGTTTAGACTGTGCAGATCGTACCATTTGTTAGAACTACAGAACTTGACGTTTGTGGTACCAAAACAACAATGTGTAAGCTAACGAATATGAGATACTACAAGAGAACTCTATCCAGGCCCTCAATTGCTGACCTCTGACTTGCACAGAACAATGAGTTAAGTGAGAAAATTGAGAGCATGCGAGGAATGGGGGTATTGTGGGATAATCTTTTTGTACACTGTGAAGATGTGTCTGTTTTACCTCATCTCCCTATGGCACCTTCCGATGGGTTTAATAAAGAGCTGAACAGCCAATAGCTAGGCAGGAGGGGATAGGCAGGTCTTCTGGGAAGAGATGGACTCTCTAGAAAGGAATCCGAGAACTGGGGGATTTTCCATTTAGATGTAGAGGAAGTGGGCAGACTTAGAGTATGGAGGGGAGAAGTAACAAGTCATGGGACAGACTGTAGATTAATATAAACGGGGTAATTTAAGTTATAAGAGCTAGTTAAAAACAAGCCTAAGCTAAGGCCAAGCTTTCATACTTAATAAAAAGTTTCCAGGTCATTCTCTGGGAGCTGGAGGTCCAAAGAAAATCTGACTATGTAGGAGGAATTCAAGGGTTTTTGATTTTCGTGTTCTCCACATTAGGTTGCAGGATCATAAATTAATTGAGTCACAGTATGTCACTTATAGAAGGGACTCATGAAAATTGCATGGTTTAGCATTTATTGGGAATGGTACTTGGGGAGGTCTGTGAAAGGTCATATCAGGATGACACGGACCAGACTGGAATTTTCAAACAGGGTTCAGTTGTGACTTTGCTACAGTTTCCTTTTCTTGCCTCTGGATATAAAGACTCTTTTTTTTTGGCATGGAAAACATTACTTTACATATAATAATGACTGCACATTTAATAAATATTACCACCCATCAATAACATTCCTACAGTCACTGAGAGGCTCTTTTCCATCTGAAGATCCTTAAAGTCACGTCTATGTTTTACATGTCCCCCAAGCCACTTTGTGCTTCTGGTTCTTTTTTTCAGATATGCTATTTTTAAGCGGTTGTCACAAACACAACCCCATTTCTATTCTCCAAGGGTTACTCACTTTCTGATCTCAACAGTGTTTCATGTTAAAAGTATCATAGAGAATTTATTCAAGCTAAGAACTGAGGTGGTGCTTATTCAGCCTCATGACAAGAAAAGAATACATCACAGACATGCATTATCTGAACACAACCACAGTCAACCTCAACCAAAGACCAAAGATTTGCACTAAAAAAGCCATCAGAATGTCTTATGACTGCTATGGAAAACCAGAAACCACCCAGAGTAGAGGTTAGAATAAAACATGCCAAATATTCATAGTGGCTGTCTTCTGAAGGTAAATCCATGGATAATCTTTTCTTTTTTCTTTCCAAAGGAGACCTAAAATAGCCATGTGATGACAATTTTTAAAACATTAATTTAAAACAAGGTAATATTTCTGTGTTGTATAATCCTTCAAAATTCTTGAATTTCTAAGATTATCTTGCTTTATATAGCATTTATTAAATTGGTTTTTCAAAACTTTATGTTTGTAAACTATTTCCTGGTCTAAACATGCATGGAGCTATAAAGCTAAATACATTATTCTTTTCCCTCTGTGTCTACTGAATGGTTCTTCTTTGTCTAAATATTTTCAGTTTCCTAACTTTTCTATTTCTAATACAACCTTCTCTTCTTCACTCATCCCCTAACAAATACACTTAGCATAGGCTCATTTGGCTACCAGAAGTTCAAATATTTAGGGACAATTATCTTTCAATATGGTTGCTCTTTTCTTGTTCCCCCTCGGGGAATCTTTAGTTTATAGATCCCTCCCTTAGAGCTAAAGTTCACATGTCAGAATGAAGGACAAGTGACAATCTCCTACATAACATGACCAGACTCATGACTAAGTTGTTTTGACAACTGAAGCCCCCAAAGAGGCAAGTGAAGCAGTTGTAAGCACCCAGCCCCTTTTCTACTCTAATGATGAACTCTTGGGTAGAAGCAGAGAGGAGAGGGAGCTAGTAGGGGCAGAAAGAGACATCTGTGCACTAGCCCTTGAGGATACTCCTCGTTTCTAACTTTAAAAAGAGCCACTCAGCACAATGGAACAGATGGGAAAGGTCTCAGGGAGCAATCAGCACATTGTATGCAGGAATCGAGATTCAAAGAGCTGCAATCTTACTGCACAAATACACACAGGATTCCTGAGTCTACCAGCTCTGTACTCCATACAAGCTTTTTCTACATTCCTTTTTTAAAATTTGCATTTTATTGAGCTCTATATTTTCCTCTGCTCCCCTCCCTGCTCGTCCCCTCACCTTCAACCATCTCACAAGGTCACCATGCTCCCAATTTACTCAGGTGATCATGTATTTTTCTACGCCCCCTGTAGACTAGATCTATATATGTCTCTCTTAGTGTCCTCATTGTTGTCTAAGTTTTCTGGGATTGTGGTTTGTAGGCTGGTTTACTTTGCTTTATGTTTAAAAACCACTTATGAGTGAGTACATGTGATATTTGTCTTTCTGGGTCTGGGTTGCCTCACCCAAAATGATATTTTCTAGCTCCATCCATTTTCCTGCAAAATGCAAGATGCCATCATTTCTTTTCCTGCTGTGTAGTACTCCATTGTGTAAATGTACCACATTTTTCTTATCTGTTCTTCAGTCAAGAGGCATTTAGGTTGTTTCCAGGTTCTGGCTGTGACAAACAATGCTGCTATGAACACAGTTGAGCACATGTCCTTGTGGCACAATTGAGTATCCTTTGGATATATACCCAAAAGTGGTATTACTGGGTCTTGAGGAAGGCTGTTTCCTAATTTTCTGAGAAATCACCACACTGACATCCAAAGGGGCTGTACCAGCTTGCATTCCCATGAGCAATGCAGAAGTGTTCCCTTTTCCCCACAACCTCTCCAGCACATTCCTTTTACAGGTCAACTATGATTGGTTTCTCTAAAATACATTTCCCAACCTCAAATATAAGATATATGTGCTTGCCCCAAGAAGTTTCATAAACAGGAACATTTTTAGGACTGAATGCATTATCGGAACGCTCATTTTTTGTCAAATGCACAAGAAAGGTGGTTATGAAACTTGGGCTTTATCCTATATCCCACTATTATTGTTCAGAAAGCCTGACACTACTAACACAATCTCAATTAAATCAACAATTATTTTTCAGAGCATGTACCAGGAACCAGATGTTCTTCTGGTAATTCAAACACAACAGTGAAAAAAAATAATATTACAAACTTTGTAGAAAAACTCCTCTTCAGTGATGAAAACTATAATATATGCAATTACGTCACTGAATTTTAATCAAAATACACAACGAAACACATTTTGATATAAAAATACCTGAAAGTGAATAAAAGGAATTCAATAAAAGTCATGGGCTCTGGACCCAGGTGTTAGAATTCAAATTCTGGACCTTCTCCAGGTCACCAGTTCACAAGGGAAGACCCACATGCTGTCAGGAAAGCAGGACCTCTTCCCATGCCCTGACTTTAACTGGCCGGCTCAGGAAAATCAATGAAAACCACTCTCACCCAGAGAAAGATTCCCTTCCTTCACTTCTTAAAGTAGTCTCTTCCAACCTAAATACTCAAGTATTATAAGACAACATTTAAAATGAACAAATGGTGACAGGCTCTTGCAGAAATAAATGTGAGAAGAGATGTAAAGCTCAGCTAAAATATAAAATTATTCTCAGCAATGTAAATGAAATATTGGAAGACCTATTATATCCACAAAATAGGAGGCTCAAGATTTTTCAAAAACTAGAATAGCCTGGAAATTTTTAAAAGTAACGGAAGAAATATGAAATGCTACAGAAGCTAGAAATAAAAATAAAATAATAGGAAGCAAAGCCAAAAGCAGATGAAAAATAGCAAACAGGATTTTAAAAATTAGGAGCCAGTACAACAATTTATTATATCAAAAAGAGGAGATAAAGAATGGACAAAAGTCAGGCAGCGAGAGCACATGAGTTTAATCTCAGCACTCGGGAGGCAGAAGCAAAAAGATCTCTGTGAGTTTAAGGCCAGCCTGGTCTACAGAGAAAGTTCGAGGACAGCCAAGGCTACACAGAGAAACCCTGTCATAAAAAAAGAAGAAAAATTGATCAGAAAAGACAAAAGGCAACCAAATAAATAATTTATAAAAGTTCAGAAATGAATGGTATGTTTCCAAATTCAAAGATCAAAATACACCACACAATAGATGAAAACAGACTTGTACCAATGTGCAGTCTTACAAAATTCCTGAACATTATGATTGCAGTGAACATTTAATAATTTCAGGAAGAAAAAAATATATTTCACACAAATACATGATCAAGAACCAAAATGCATTCAGATTTCTCTTGTTTTCAAGAACGGAAATAAGATATTAAACCCTTCAAAACTGTAAAGGAAGAAAATGTCCAACTTAAAAAAAAAACAATGGAGTTATCAGTTAAGCACAGTTGTTTGGGAGGGTCCTGAAGCTGGGAAACTTGGACTCCATTGTATTGTCAGTAGAGAGTCCCAGAAGAGTTACGATTAATTACATATCTGCTGTTCCTTACAATGAAATAATCCCAAACCCCGGCTCTTTCCCCCTGGAAAACATTACTAACAGCTGTCCATACCTTTTCCCTCTTTCTATTGTTCTATTATTACCCCATGTATTATTATGTTGCTGTGATAAAATGACCAAGGAAGGCAGCTGATAGAAGAAAGAGCATTTTCTTTGGGTTTACAGTTCTAGAGGGATATGGGTTCATCAAAGTGGGGAAGTGGCAGGCAGGACAGCAATGACAGGAAACAGAGAGCAAACTGCAAGTGGTGATATCTTTTAAAACCTCAAAGCAAGTCCCTAGTTGTAAATATCAGCATTTATTACCTAAACCAGAGTCTCCTGATATGACCAGTGAGAAATGAATCTTAACCAGGCATGCATGGGATGGTGGGGTCTCAGCAAGACTGGGGCTGAGAAAAGTTTATTCCAAGCAAGCAGACTTCTTATATCCTCATCAGAAACAGAATATAATGCTAGCTCCCAGGCTACAATGACGTTTGCAAGCTATACAAGATGTACAAGATTAATGTCTAAGACTAACTGTCCTGTCAAATTTCAAATGCTTCATCGACGTCTAAAGAATACAGAGAAACACAGGTGGACTGGATGTGTCACTGCCTGAGGGAGTGCCTCACCTCAGTTTCTTAGGAATTGAAAAGCATACATTACCCCAGAGGCACAGACTCTAACCTGAAAAACCTATGACACATGTCTCTCATGGAAGCGAGACCAGGCTGGCCATATGATTCCATGCAGCCAATGACATAATTCCTCCAGCAAGGCCAGACCCCCTAAACCTCACCAAGAAGCACTACCAACTGGGGACAAAAAATAGTCAAATGCTTGAGGCTATGAGGGTCATTTCTCATTCAAACCACCACATTTCACTACAGCTTCTCCCCTACTTTTTGTCTTTGTATAGTATGGTCAACCTTCCACAGTAGTTAAACAACAAAATAAAAACATACAATGACTTCTAGGGACACACAACGTGGTGTGGGATACATCTGTGCAAACATAATAGCTTGCTGATACAAAAAAAAAAAAAAAGGTGCAGTTTGCTCTCATGGCCTGCTTTGCCCAGGTTCCGTGGTTTTGGTTCTGATATATTTAAAACATAAGTCTTCTTGGTTGTTTTCAGACCAAGTCTCACGTCTCACTGTGTAGCTCTGGCTGTCCTGGAACTCACTATGTAGACTAGACTGGCCTCAAACTCACTGAGTGTCTTCCTCCCAAGTGCTGGGATTAAAGGCATGCACCACCACACTGGCTAGAGCATGAATTTTAAATCCCTGATTCAACTAATATCCAGGACGGAAAGATCTGATGGCCCTAGATGCTTTTATACCATTTGCTGCTACTCAAGAGGCACAACACACAATAAGTATCTATTGTCCAAGAAAAGTAGACATTTTCACCAATTAAAGGCTAGACATACAGGTGAAATTGTATGGCTGAATAGGCAAACCATGGCAACAAAAGGCCAGATATGATGCTTCATATGAAAAGAATACAAAGCAAAAGTGTTGGGAACCAGGATCACAATTATGCACACCTAACCTTTCCTTGATCACAAGATGGAGTCCAACTATTCTACAGATAGAACTAACCCATCTTGGCGGGAAAGACCAAACCTTTCAGAGACAGTGAGTTATTTTCTTCCCTTTCTAGATAAACCTGTTTTTTTTTTTGAAGATTTTATTTTTACTTTATTTTTAAGCATGTGTGTGCACGTGCGTGTGTATGTGTGTGCATGTGTAGGGTTTTGTGCATGCATGTGACAGCAATGTCTGAGGAGGCCAGAAGAGAGCACCAGATCCCTTAGAGTTGGAGTTACAGATAGCTGTGAACTATTATGGGTGCTGGGAACCAAACTCCAGTTATCTGCAAGAATAGCACATACTTTTAACCACTGAACTGTGTCTCCAGTCCCTGTATTTAGATTTTAAGACCTCTCAAATTCTCTCTTTCTTGTCTCTATATCTGCCATTTTTCCCCAAACCAAGCCCATCTTGACATTCTCTTCTCTTATGATCGCTCTCACAAACACAACAGCAGCAAAACTAGTGTCTGGACCTTAATGACGACTTCTTACACAACCTTTCAAAAAGCAAATTTAGACCCTTTTTCCTTTAGATGCTAAAGTTAGTGACATTTTGGGCTACATCCTCCCTGCAGTCTGGGGTGTGTACTTGTCACAGCCAAACAGCTGTCTCCTCCTAATCTTACCCAAACAGCACATCCATATTCATCTAAGTCTCTTATGTGTATGGAGCCTCCATTATCAGGAGGTGATAAATACAGAGAACAAAAACCCAAATATAAGAGCACGTGTGTGAAGCAAAGCTACCTTAGGAAACAGTTTGGCAGTTCTGTAGCAGGCTAACTACATTTATTTTTAATAAATTGTGTGGAGAGGGGATTATGCATGTGTATGTGTGCCTGTGTGCATATTTGTGAGCATGCTCACCTCGGGTGTGTGTGTGTGTGTGTGTGTGTGTGTGTGTGTGTGTGTGTGTAGGCCTGAAGTTGACACTGGTGTCTTCCTCTATTGTTCTCTGGTTTTCTCTTGTCCCTATATGGTGTTTCACTGAGCCTGGATTGTCATTTCAGCAAGACTGGTTGGCTAATGAGCTCCAGGACCCGCAGAACCAAACCTCTCCAATGCTGAGGTCTCAGATATGGGCCACTACACACAGGTTTTTGCATGAGTAGGGATCTGGACTTAAGTCCTTACACCTGTGCAGCAAGCAAATTACCACGTGAGCCATCCTCCCTGCTCCTGAAACACTTGCTTTAAGACCACAGTGGATGTAACTTAAAAACCCCACTCTATTCACACAAGAGAAATGAGAAAGCCACAGAAACTGTAGGTGACTGCTTGCAGCGGTTCACTAATAACCACCACTTACTAGAAACAATCCACATGTCCTCGATAAATGTCAGTATTTGCACTCCACAGACTATCGCTCAGGCAGCAGTCTCGAATAGCAACAAGATGTATGGTACCATTATGTGACATCTAGGTGAGGAAAATCACAGGGACGGACTCCAGGCCAGTGTTGTCGGGAGCTATGGGTAAAAGGCATGAACAAATTTCTCAAGGTGTTAGAACTGTCCTAGATCTTCACTGTATTGTTGGTTACTGGTGTATGTGTGCTTTCCGAAAATCCGAGAACTATAAAATTTTACTGTATAAAAATCACACCTAAGAAAGCCAAGTTTTAAAAATGCTTTTAAAATATTACTACGGGATCATAAAAGACAGAACAAGAAATAAGTAAGAAATATCTATCTATATGTATATTGAGAGAGAATAGGAGAATATGAATATACTTCAAATGGAGACTAGAGCATAATTGAAAATATTACCGAGACAACTGGAATGATACTTGATCTGGAAAGAGAAGGTAAATTTACTCTATATCCTCTTCAGACACATCTGAGCTATAATTATAGATATGCATTTTTTCTTAGAACAGAAAAAGAATCTATTTTTATTTGTCATATATCCTCTCCATCAAGATTTATGCCAGCAGGACAATATCTTTCATTTTCACTTGACTTTCCATAGCCTAGCTGAGAAGAAGTTGCTTAAGCCTTTAGAAAGTTCTCACGTTTCTCTTGGGCATTTACCATCGTTGCCAATTTTCTGCTACAGAAGGGTTATTTGATCTAACCCAGTCTTATCTTAATCGGGCCACAGGCATTCGACCAGTTTACCACAGTGCTTTCTATAGAGTCCATTAACATCTTCCCTGTTTCGAAAGATAGGAATTTCTCTTATTTTGCCTCTATATCATGTATCTGGGTGACGAATGGGCAGGGGAGGAGACGTATAAAACTACTGTTTTACGTAAGTTTGGGAGAACAAATATTCAGGTTAGAAATGGCTCACTGTGGAACATCTCCCTGTAACAACGGCTTCTAGTTGTGGGATGCTCTCCTTAGCCAGGTATGCCCGCTTGCACACTGAATCTCATAGCAGCTTCAGATTACTGACATGACTGTCACAAGATTAGGCTCACTAGAGGAGCGAGAATATGAGCAAAGAGGTCAAGACCATGATGGGTACACCCACTGAAACAGTCTACCTGAGCTAATGGGAGCTCACCAACTCCAGCTGGGCTGGGAAGGAACAAGCATGGGACCAAACTAGACCCTCTGAATGTGGTTGACAGTTGCAGGACTGGGGAAGACTGCGGGTCCACTGCCAGTGGCACCAGGACTTATCACTACTGCTTTTTGGGAACCTATTCTGATGTGGAATTCCCCTCCGTATGCTGCGAATACCACTGGTTAACAAAGAAACTGTCTTTGGACCTGTGCAGGGAATAGAGGTAGGCAGGGAAAAACTAAACTGTATGCCAAGAAAAAGGAGGCAGAGTCAGAGAGAAGCCATGTAGCCCTGCCGGAGCCAGACAAAAAACTTTACCCAGTAAGACACAACCACATGGCAATACACAGATTACTAGAAATGGGTTAAATTAAAATATAAGAGTTAGCCAATAAGAAGCTAGAGGTAATGGGCCAAGCAGTGATTTAAATAATATAGTTTCTGTGTAATTATTTTGGGAATGAGCAGTTGGGAACCAACAAGGGGCCTCCTCTAACACCTATTCTTTTTGGATTGATATTTTGCTCAGCCTAGATATAGTAGGGAGGGCCTTGGACCTTCCCCAAAGCAATGTGCCTTACCCTCTCTGTGGAGTGGATGGGGAGTGGGATGGGGGGGGTAAGCTGAGGGAATGGAAGGAGGAGAGGGAGTGGGAACTTGGATTGGTATGTATAAGGATAAAAGATAGTCTATTTTCTTTTTTAAAACATAAAAATAAAAAAGAATAGGTCCACTATAATTTTTTTGTCCAATGAAGGAAAGAGTCACAGGGCTCAGGAGAGATTGCGAAGCCACTCATTAGGCCTGTCCTCTCTGGCTTTTCTTAGGTAGTGTAGTTGCCCTTAAGTTGCTCATGCTCCTTTAGATGAATCCTTACCCAAGCTTCTGTAAGAAACCCCAAGTAAGTGTACTGGTTCAACAAATGTACTTAGGGATAGAATCATTTCTTTGGTGCCCTTTCTGTGGTAAATGAATATTTTTAATGTCTCCCAGGAAAAGTTAAGCCCTTACATTTATATCTTTTTGTTTCCCTATAAATGAACATCATCTGATTATGAACATATCAAAATATGTTTTCAGCTGAAGACCTTTTCTAATGTATCAGTTACATTGTGTTGGTAACATCCTACTTAGATAACCCATCTCCTATCAGATACTATGTCACATGGTTTAGATACACTCCTGAGTGTGGCAGGAAACTAAGTGGAGATAGACAGCCTGGCCTTCAGCATATGGCTTGACATTTAATGAACATCCACTGAGCACCTGCCAGCCTGCCTCTTAAGCATGCCCTTGATATTAAGGCAACACTCCTATTGTGCCTATGAGGTCATCTCTATTGGTACTCTATTGGACTAATGGACTACAGAACCTCAGATAAAGCTAAGTGCATTGCCCGTACACATCCTGAAGGTCCTCTGCACCTTTGCATAACTGTTCAGTCTCCCTATCTACACAAATTGCACCTTTAAAGCTACCATCACTGCTGCTCTAGGCTCCACCATGACAACCACAAGATGGGGAGGTGGAGAAGAGCCCAAAAGCTGGCCGGCCTGAGCCCCATTCTGTCCCAGGTTTCAAGGATAATTGAGGACCAAACCCATAAGCAGTTCCGAGATCTGTCAAATCACTTGAGACTTGGGATGTGCTTAAGAGAACAGCACAGGCACGATCCCCAGCAGCAGGGAAACCGAGAAGCAGCAGGGAGCAAAGAAATTCAACTTGCCAACCTGCTCCTCTGGGCCTCGGAGATATGGGAAGTGGGCTGTGGGAGGCGGTGAGGCGGGCCGCCGCTGTCACTGGCAGCTGTGCCGCCCTTCTCTGTACTCGAGGAGGCGAGCTGTACAAGCAGCTTCTTGCACCCACACTTTAGCAAAACCAGACTAAATATAGCCACCTTTTCTCTTGTGTGTGTGGGGGGGGGCACTGCTCCTTTCCACTTCAGAAAATCAGCCAGGAACCAGAATGATTGACAGGAGCATGGTTTCTGAAGAGCCACAGGCAAGAGCCAAATGGTCTAAGAGTGCTGACGCTCAGCAGAGCACATGTCAGCACCCTTAAAAATAATAAGAGTATGCTAGAGTTGACTTAGGAGCCTCTTCTTCCACTTTCTAGTCTACAGAGCAAAACAACCACACTACTAGGATGATGGAGGAACCCCATTAGGAGGAACATATTATACATACATGTCCCATGGCCTTTACCCACTACCCCACCCATAAATCCTAATGAAAGGCTCACTCAACGCTGTTACTCCTCCACTAGCCTGTCCCTAAATGCCCCATTTGTTCTCAGACCTCCCACGTTATTGTGGCTTGTCGTTTTATTTAGCACTTACGGCACCGAGTGTATTTGGCTTCTCTTTCGCCAAACTGTAGGTAGGGGAGTAGGCAGGGGAACAGAAAGGCTCAGGGCCCTTCCTGATTCCTTCTGCCACCATATCTGGCAAAGTTCTCTGCACATGAACAGCACTCTCATGCTCCTAGCCAGAAATATAAAACCTGTCAGAGGCCACAGATGAATGCTGGCAACAGTACCCGGGCTTCCCCTAATAAATCAAAGGCATAGCATCTTTGGAGGTCAAGCACAGGCTTCAGACTCCCAACAACCGACCGCTCTCTGTGACGTGACGTGCCACCACAGCAGCCGCTGTGACTCAGCCCTTCACCCAGTTCCCCCGTAAAGGTTTTCACCACTTCCCTTTTTTATTCCGCCCTTGTTCAGAAGAGCAAGGTCAATGAAGAAGAAAGGGTAAGATGAAAGGATTTAGTAAGGGCTGGGCCCTGTTAGGCAACTGTGGAATTAGAACAAGCCCTGTCTGAATAAGAAAGCCGCAAGAGCAACAGGAGTGGCAGGACCCACCTCCACAGCAAGTTTCCAATCAGGAAAGTTTGAGGCCTTGTTTCTTGTTCACATAGTCACTCCTTAGGAATTTTCAGCAGTGAGTAAACTAGCCAAACTAGCCATCATTCTTAGTTCCAAAAACAGTGACCAACAGGAGCTGATGAGGCAGGTGATTCAGATCTGATGGACTAGAAAACAAAATTAAATTAAATGAAGAAGAAGAAGAAGAAAAAGAAGAAGAAGAAGAAGAAGAAGAAGAAGAAGAAGAAGAAGAAGAAGAAGAAGAAGAAGAAGAAGAAGAAGAGGAAGAAGAAAGGATGAAGAGGAGGAGAAGGAGGAGAAACTGGCAAAGTTTGAATTGAGATACACATTGGGAAGCATGTTCACTTTCTCACTGCTTCTACAGGTGAACAGAATCCTTCAGCATAGTGGTTGGTGTGGAATTCAAACAACTCATAATCCCACCCAGCCATTCACTCTCGTCCATTCATTCTTCCATACAGAGAGTTCATAGGGGTTAGACGAAAGAGAGCCTGAAAAACAGTTGTAAAAGTCCAGGTGGGATAACACTGCAGGGCATACAAGGACAGAGAAGCTGCCTCCCCATCGCACAGCACAGTGAGGTTACATTAGAATGGTTCTGGCTTCTCTCTTGATCTGATCACAGTCCCTCCTGGGGAGGTGGGGGAGAGGACAGTAGGCTTATGCATAAGACTGTGAAAGTCACAAGGCATGGGCCACTCAGCCCCTCTCTCCTTTTCTTTGGAGTATATCAGGAAGTTATGGGTATCGGTTCTTCCTGCTCACAGGCTGTCGGTGAGAGAGACAGGAGGTGTCCACAAGGGTAAGTTCACCCTCGGAGCAGTGCGAACATGGCCACATACCATCTGATCCGGAGTCCAAAAGGTGACCCATACTGGCTTGCGATAAAGGTGGCATTGTTCTCTCATACAGTTATCCCTTTCTAGGGGTTCAGTTCTCAAATCAAGGTGGGTAGGTAGGGGTCAGCATTTACGAGTTCTCAAAACCCACTACCCCATGACTGCTCCTCTTTGTTAGAAGTATCGGTTCCTTTCCTCTCTTCCAGTTTACCTAGTCTCCCAAGAATCTAGTGATAAGCAGGGCTTCTTTCTTACTACAGAAAATCTACAGAATCTGAATGACTGGTAAGATGTCATTTGATAAACGTATGATCAGTTAAGAGCAAAAATTCAGATCATAAATGTCACTTAGAACACACAGCTTTCCATTTGAAATACTTTCCTCTCTTGATGGGAGGAGAGCTTCTAGGGCTGAAAATTGGAAGTCATTTTCTTGCCATTTAAGTGGGGCTAGCTCTTCTGTTTGAACTGCCTGTCGTAGAAACACGAAGAGAAGAATGCTCACTCATCCTGCTTTGTCAAAAAATATTAAGGATAAATGAGTAGAGAAGGATCCAAAGCCAAGGAGAAACACCCTTCTCCTCTAGCTCTGGAATCATGTGTTCATTCAGGAAACAATCGTCATCTGCTAAGTGCCAGGCAATGCTCAGAGACCACAGGGACAAATGCAACACCGCCTTTAATGGATTTCCACTTCCTCCTCTCCCTGTATACTATTACAACTCATTTCTGATGGGCAGGGTCACATCGATAAGTAGAACTGCCGATATGTTCTATGCACGGAGAATGGGTGACTAGAGGTCCTCCTCCATTGAAAAGTGCCCAACACGACAATACAATCTCAACAGAATGCAGACTGTAATACGGTATCCTATCCCATGGTTGGAAAGCACGCGTGTATGGGGGCAGTACAGAAATAAAACAATTCATAGTTCCATCCAGTAACTGTCCAACACCTTTCAATCATCCATCCATCCATCCATTCATTCACAGAGGGTACACACTGGGCTAAACACAAGACCTAAGCATAAGTCATTAACACTCAAGGCAGTTATATAAAACCCCAGGCACCCATAAATGCAAAACAAAGAAAAAGGTACAATCAGACTAAAATACAAATAGAACATTCTTAAATTCAATGTGATATATACATACGTACGTGTGTGTGTGTGTGTGTGTGTGTGTGTGTGTGTGTCTGTGTGTCACAGTAGCCACAAAACATTAAACAAAGGGCAGCCTTTTCCATGATAAATAGGAAGCCACACATTCAGCAAAATGAGTAAGGACCCTGTTTGCAATTAACATTTTTACAAGTTCAAGCTTACTTAAGAGGAGGGTTACACATTATAAAAACCTTCTAATTTGTTACTAATTAGAGAATGTGGCTGGCATGAATAAAACGTCAGGGTGTAAAACAGGTGCTAAGCAGTAGGACTTTTTCTTAAAGGAGAGGAACGGCAGTGAGTATAAGTAACATTTGTAGCTAACCTGTGTTCTAGGCAGCCTTCTGTAGGACCTGTCTTGTACTGTGCTATTCCCAATAATTAAACACTAGCAAGTCCATTTTTTTTCTTCCAGAGAGAGACATGAAAGCCCAGAAGTTACTATATAATTTCCTTTCCAGTTCCTCTGACAGAATTCCTCTTTCCCTGACTCGCTATTTCTCAGTGAACATGTGTAAACTGGTCAATGTCTGGTCTTGCCCTGGGAACTCTGTCTGTGATGGTCATACCGAAGAGGGCATTTAGCACCTCGATGGTCCACACACTTCTACAAGTAGCATTGGCTTCTAGGAGGACAATGCCACTGTGGGAAGCAGATGAAAACAGTGGCTCTAGTCTTCAAACACTGAGGCCGAGGAAAGGGACCCTTCCTGGAATCAACACCTCCAAGCTTCCCTTTGATGGCATTTGGACAGCCTCACGAAGTCAGTTAAAAAGTTGCATGAAGGTTTACCGTGCAACCCACCGGCAGCTTCTGAAAGCCTGCTATGGGCTAAGGTCTACACTACTGCCTGGGAAATTAGAGTGTATGGTCTCCATCCTTCCATGCCTCGGCATTCAGTGAGAGACGGATTAAGTGTAGAGCAGATTTAAATACTAGAGCTTGGGAAGATCAGAGCAGGAGGCCCCCATGACTCAGAAAGGCAGAAGATTAGAAGGTCTGGAATAGATTCCTGGAGGAAATGTTTTCTTTCCCGAGTCTTGAAGGACCATCAGGGAGTATCCAGGAAGGGCCTACTCCCCGCAGAAAGAACTCTCTTAGCAAAAACTTTGCAGGCACGAATCCTTTCCAGGGAAGGTTTCAGACACTTCTTTCACCTATCTACTTCAGCCCTCATTCTGATTCGGGCCCAGGGCCTCCTGTGTACTACAGAGGCGTCTTGGTCAAGGAAGTCACTAGAACATAAACTTAGCTCTTTGAAGTCTACAGGCACTTTGCAAAGCCCTTGTTTTTTTAAGGTCTGATTTTACTGGTGCAATCCTGCACAGGGCAAAAAATATGACTGATTCTCTTGCTATACTTCTCACAGAGTGAACAGGAAATTATCTTTAAGATCACTGTGGACTGCCAACAAGTAGGAGGGAGTGTCCCTCACTTGGGGACACAAAAGAGAGATCATAATCAAAGTCACCTGATGGGTAAGGTGGCAAGGTGGGCAAGATAAACAGACTTTGTTCTCAAGCTTCTGGCAGACTATGCTGGCATTCTGTTTCTGTGGAATATCTATCTATCTATATGTCTGTCTGTCTGTCTGTCTATCGATCCATATTTCATCTATTTATCTATCTTCTATCTACTTATCTATCATCTCTTTCTATCTTTCATCTATTTATCTTCTATTTATCTAACATCTATCTATCATATCCATCTGTCTATCTAGCTGTCTGTCTATATACCTATCTATCCATCAGCTATCTGTTATCCACCAGAGAGAAGGGCAGGAGATTGTGTTTTGGGGAGGTGACCATTTTTTGTTGGTATAGCTGAGATAGCCGGACATAATGGCTTTAGGCTGAGAATCTCTTATCCTGAAATGGCCCAGAGGCCACCATTCCTGAGTTTACAGGTGTTAAGTGTGGTGCTGTTGCTACTTCAATTAAAAAAGTAAAGAGTCAGAATATTTCTGTCTCTTGAGGCAGAGGGCAAGGCAGAAGCAAGAAACCCTGTGGGCTTTTCTTATCTGAAGCCTACAAGGAATCGCCTCATTTCCCTTTGGCAAGGAGCCTGATGTAGCTGGCAGCCATGCCTTCCTTTGCCTACTTCAGGTCCCCTCTAGCCCCGAGTGCACTAAGGAACCGTAATTCTGGAAGTGAAGGTCGGCTCCCCATGTAACCCCTCACTCATATTTTATTTCATTATAGAGGTACAATGATACCTCTAATTGGACATCAGAAACTTTCTTGTCCATTTGTCCTTTCCACCCTAGAAACTACCCTAAACAAAAAAAGTCTATGCTGTAAAGTAAGCGAAAGTGACGTGGAAACCAGGACCCCTCAAAAACTGCCTGGCCCAATTCTTAACCAGAAAGTTCAAAAGAGGCAGGGCTGTGCAACCAAAATGGCAAAATCGAAGTTCAGCATTACACGAGGAAAGAGGTAGGCAGTCTTCAAAGAAGAGAATTCCCCAATCCAAGCGGCTGGCTACACTTCCATCCACTTTTGCGAACCCTGGTGCAGGTCTACACAGAAACAGGTGTGAAGATGTCCTCATTCTAGGGGCAGACCAGCTGCAGCCACTGCTGGGTGTGCACGGCACGGGGTCCTCAACCCAACGGCAGTCCAACCTTCTGGAGGACGCACCTGGCTAGAATCTTCTCCTACGTTTGGGTGGCAAAGCGAGCAGCCCCGGTCGGGTGGCCACCTAGCCTACCCTCTCTGGAGGGGACAGGGAAAGGGGCAAGTCAGGGCTGAACCCTCGCGCTGGACTTACATCCACCCATTTCCAACACATTGCTTAGGACTAGGGTGCGCTCTTTCCTCCACCTCCTGCCCTGAAGTCCTGCGCACCTAAACGTCTCTCAAAGGCAAGTGAATTAAGAGTCTCCTGGCCTTGCAGGGCTCAGGTGAGTACTAAGTAGTACGAATGGGAAGGAGCCCGCTGCCGCCACCCCCTTTTCTCTCCACCCCGCCAGAGCCGAGCTTCATCCAGGGATGTGTGGATTGGGGTGCGCGGGTTAAGAGGGAGCTTAAAATGCCCCAAGCGTCCCTTACCTTCCACAGCCATTCTCTCAGAGCTTGCCTAACGCATGCATAATTTTCTTGGCCGAGGTACTCCTCCTGCCCCGTGCTCCCCCCCTCCTCTCGGTTTTGCCTAAATATTCTGCGCTCATCTGCTCCAGGACCAACCTGCTGCGGTCACGCAAAGCGAGCAGCCGGCTCCAGCTCCGCGCAAAGCAGCATGGGAATTGTAGTCCGTTCTCTCTGTCCCATCCCGAGAAGCTGCCCAATTGTCCCTTGAGGCTCAATTATGCCTCCGCAGTGAGATTGTAAATACAAATTGCGTGGCATCAGAATGAATACCTTCTCTTCTGGTGTCCTTTGGAGGGAATCTGGAGAGTGCTGGAATTTGAGAGGACTACATATTCCAGACTGCGTTGCCTCTGGCTTCTTTTAGCTTTGAGAGGAGGAACCCGTGATTGAGACCTTAGCTGTCAATAAGAAGCTTTTGGACACCTAGCAGTCTTTGGGCGGGAGGCGACAGGACAGTGAGTGGGTGGCCGGGTGGGCGCTGTAGTCTCTTGCTGCGCCGCTGGACCCTCGGCATTCTGGGTCAATGAGGAGAGCGGAGGCTCCGGATGTCAGTGGCTGTTCCCCTGGGCCAAGGGACCTGCTGCACAGGGTGCAGTTGAAACTTGTTCCTATGCATCCTGCAGTGTTTGCGGTTGCGCGGAATCCCGCCAGGAGAGACAGCGGACTTCTGATTCCCTCGTTGGTTCTCAGGGTTAAACAGATGTGGGGAGCGTGGCTTAAAAACCTCCCAAAGACAACGTCCTTAAGGGACTGATAGGATTACTTTACAGGACATCAGAGCATGGCACAGCTGACGTCCAAAGTGAGAGGCCCTGCCAACTTTCCTGGTTAGGGAGTCCAGTGGCATCCTGTGAAGAAGCCCTATCCGCAGCACTGTGCACAGTTCTTTTGCTTTCAACCTCTGAACGTGGCCTTCCTCTGGGACTGGCTGATGACACTTTTAAGTATAAAGAATAAAGGGGAATCACGTGTTTGACGGAATCTCAGGCCTGGCAAATATTGTTGAAAATTAAACTCCTCCGCAGTTTTATCCTATGTTCAAAAATATAGACTCACCTATGCATAGTAGGGATAAGAAATGGCCTTGAGAACCTCCGTAGTGAGTTAAGACTTTAAAAATCTCTCTCTCTCATATATGCCTGTTGTGATGAAGCCATTCAGTCCCCAACTTATCTGTCCACTCTCCACTGTTTTTGTTTTCTTTTAAGCTTCTTTGTGAAAGAACACTGAGGAAGTGATTTGGAAGTTCTGATCTGAGTGCAAAGCTAAGCCACTAGAGGCCAGGGAGTGGTGGGCACAGACCTTTGATCCCAACACTTGGGAGATCCCGTGTGAAGACAGGATCGCCCCTTTGGTCTGAGCATTGGTAGAGGTAAAAGAACTCTCTAGTGGCTGCCCACTCAACTTCTCCGATCCTCTCGGTTTTTGGCTCTGTGTTTTTTATTATTAATATCAATTAGAATTCATGCTCCAAGCACCAAGTTTCTCTTTAGAGTGAATGAATGGAAAAGGAAGCCAGAGGAAAGACATTGCCAATGGTCCTCACACATGCCTGTATAAACACATGTACTTAAGTGTCACCATGGGGCTTTTAAACACTCCACGGCAAAAGCTTAAAGTCATTAGCTGCTTTCAAACGTTAAGGATTTGGGTGATAATAAACCTTTAAATTCACTGGATTCTACTGTTAATACAAAAATTTGTAACAGTTCAAGTCTTCAATATCTTTTCTAGCTGGTGTGTCTACTAGCTGTTTTTAGTATAAGTAAAACATGAAGGAAATACTAGTCTGAGACATAAAATGGTTATGTTAAGCTAAGCTAAACCAACATATATATTTTAAAGGTATCTTGACTTAAAAATTTGGGTCTAAGGATATGTTTCTTGGGAAAAGAGGTTCTGCTTTTATTTCCACAGAGGATGAGAACCTGTGGATTCCGTCCAGACTAATGTGGTTTAATGGACCAAGACCTCCCAAAAGGTCTCCATGAACCACAAAATTACTTCACCCCACAAAAAGCAAGAAGCAGTTTGGAGAGAACTATGCTGAAATTTCCAAATATTGTTTATAAATGTTTATTTACATTTAAATGGGATTATAATATAGAGATGAATACTTTGCAATTGTATGGATCTTGGTATATTGATACAAATTTAAGGTCAATTCTGTTATATTCATATTTCTGCTCTTGATTAAGGTATTGTGTTTGTGCAGCTCATTTAAAAATGTAATGTATAATTTAAAAATTACAGATTAATAGATAGTCTTCTAAAGTAGTCACACTTCTAGTCAAGTTAGTTAAGTTTTCTAGAAGTACAGAGATATATTTCAGATGGATAGATATTATTCAAATCTTTCAAAGACCAACTGAATATGGCATTTAAATGTTTTAAGAACTTAGGACTTTTCGCAACAATGAGACTCATCAGCACCAGTCTATTTCAAGAGGATGAGGGGCATTGAAGAGGCTCCTTATGGAGTTTTCTAGCTATTTGAGCAAGAAACTGCTCTTGCCTGGATGGCTTGATGGTATGAACATCAAATGGGTGTTCACAGAGGTGTGCTCTAGAGTCATAATTATAGAAGTTAGTTACTACTAAGTCTGAATCGACTGGATACCTAGTATAACCAGAAGAATGAATGTAGCTGATTATATTCCAGGTAAAAAGTGTACCGTAAAGATCAGGAATGAACAAGTTTTCTCTTGAAATGCTTTAAATTGTTACTAAAATATTATATTATGTACTATATATATTAATATATGTACTATATTATATTTACATTCATAAAGACTAACTTTCCAGTGTGCTAGAGAATACAGAAGAAGAGACTACAGGGAAAGACAGATCAATATCTTGCCGGTTGTGGTAGGCACATCTGTAATCTTAGCACCTGGGAGGCTGAACAGGAGAGCCGAGAACCTTAAGCCAGCCCGATCCACCACGTTATGCTATTCTCCTAAGTTTTTGTATAATTTGGTTTGCTATATGCAGTTTTGAAGTCAGCACAAAAAGCTGGTTTCCGTAGTATCAGGTGTGTGCCTAATGGTATCCCATCTCCATGCTTATATTCATGAAGTTTAGGTAACTAGTGCAAATCAAAACTTCAGCAGCCTCTCCTCTCGTCTCTCTTTCTCTTTCCCTCCATCCCTCCCTGCCTCGTTCCTCACCACCAGCATCCCCCTGTGTGTTTTCCTACACGTTATGCTGTTGCAAAAGGTAGGAAGGGAGCAGAACTTTTGTGATGCAAGATGAGAAAAAAATATGTCTAACAGTGGTCAGAAGGTAAAATTCTGGAAGAATTCAATCAGTCAGAGGTAGGCAAAAAGTCCCCTCGAGTGTGGATGACGGATTACTGTCTCCATAAATCTGAAGGCATGCTCTAGGGCTTGATCTTAATGTTCACAAATGCAAAGAGGGAAAAGAAAAATGAGACCTAGGCTATGATTTAAACTGTAGCCGAGAAAGCAAGCCCACAGCTCACCCAAGATGTGCCTGGAAAAACAAGTAAAGTAGCAGTTGCAGCAGTGGGTAGGACCTCCCATATGCCTTTTTTTCCAGCCTGTGTTATGCGGTAATAAAAATGCAGCTTTTGAAAAGTATTTCTGTGGGGTGAAAATATAATGGTGTATGTTCGGGAAAACTATGGGCTAAATTGTGCTCCGCAGTTTTTAATGTTAATGAAATAAATATTTGTTAGGTGTCTTAGGCGAGACAGGGGCGTGTTAATTAAAATCACCTGGAGTCCACATGCAACTTTTTTTCTAAGGGTTCTTACTCTCTGGGTTCATTTCAGGAGGAAAGCAAACGACACACACTACAACAAATACTGCCCCAGGCTTTGGCTCCGTATGGGAGCTGCTTTATTACTTCCACCACAGACTCCTTTTAAGGGCACAGAGAAAAAGTAGAAAAACCTTGGACCTTGAAAATATAGATTTGGACTCAAAATCTGACAATGTCTATGTACTATGTACTAGCTGGGAAAGACATAGCAGAGTAATTAGCCCCTCTGGCTTGTAATTAACACATTCTAGCCTGTATTGTGAACAATTGTCCATTTTTATACGGTGTTTATGAAAAAACAGTATCTGTGCATATAACCAACTACCCTAAAACATAAAAGTTCCAGGTGGGGAATATTGGTCATCTCACACAATTTCTGCAGCTGGAGGAGTCAGAGCCAGGAGTCAGGAGTCTCACTGGGTAAATTTGCTTGTTATACAATCACGAGGTTCGAAGTTTGGATCCCCCAACTTCCACATAAAAGCCAGGCATGGCAGCAAGGTGGCACAAAGATAGGCATATTTTGAAGATTCAGTAGCTAGCCAGCCCAGCAAACATGATAAGCTTGGTGAGAGAACACATCTCAAATAATTAGGTGGAGAAGCAATTGAGGAATATAGCTTATATCAACCTCTGAACATCATGCATACCTTCATGGAGGGGGTGTAATACCTAACACACACACACACACACACATATATATACATGAAAACAATCTGAAAATCAATCAGTTATGTGTTTCTGGCACTGGGTCTTTTGTTAAGTTGCAGTTAGTTTGTCTGTCAGGACTGCACCCATCAGAGGGCTCGACTTGGCCTGGAGATGAACTCCAGACTGACTGCTCTCATACTCTGAAGTCAGTTCTAGCTGTTGCCAGGAAGCCTCAAAGCACATAGTTCTGTTTCTGGAATTTTGGGGGTGGTCTCACAAAATCATAGCTGTCTTCTCCTAAAGAGTGATTGGAAAGAGTAAAGAGAAAGCCACTAGTCCAACCTGCTAAATGCAATGCAGTTCAGTCCAAACCCAAGTGATAATAATAGGCTCCACTTTTTAAAGTGTCTAAGAATGGGCCTGCTTTACACGTCCATAATAGCTAACATGGTTAAGATGATTGTAGTAGAAATTAAGAGTTCAGTACATTGCTTCAATTATTATGTGAAAGCTTAAAAAGTATCTTATTTGAGGCTACCCCCTCAGTACCCACACAGTACTTTTTCTACTTGCTTAACTAAGTAAAGGTGTGTTACATTTGTTTTGCTGCAGAATAATTGTTTTCCTATGTAAAGGTGTGTTACTTTTGTTTATGCTGTGTTTGTTTAATTATGTAAAGCTGTGTTGCTGTTTTTACCATGACTGCCTAAGGCACCTGGTTTGTCTAATAAAAAGCTGAATGGCCAATAGCTAAGCAGAAGAGGGATAGGCAGGACTTTCAGGCAGGCAGGGAGAGTAAGTAGAAGGAGGAATTTAGGTTCCAGGAAGAAAGGAAAGAGGGGGGAGGAAGGGAGGGGGGGAGGGAGATGCCAGGGGCCAGCCAGCAAGACATAGGGGAAGCAGGAAAGTAGGAAACAGAATGAAAGAAAGATTTTATAAAAAAGGCAAAATTTAGATGAACAGAACAGGTTAAATTAAGTTATAAGAGCTAGTGAAACAAGCCTAAGCTAAACTGAGCTTTCATACTTAATAATAAGTCTCCCTGTCATGATTTTGAAGCTGGTGGTCCAAGAAAGCCTGCTACAGTACTTGGTATACAGTGTCTTTTTTTAATGCATTAACTGTTGCTTGCCCTGTGTTTGGTCTTGGGCTAAGCATTTTATATGCAGTATCTGTTCATCTTCACAGTGAGATGGCAGTGAGTATCAGTCTCCTAATTTAATTTTAATATAATAAATTTTACAGAGAGTTCATGACATTGATAGAACCAAGAAGTGATTTCAAATAATACATTCCAAGTTGAAGCTTTTAACACCTTACCATATGCGTGTTTCCACCAACGAAGTCTCCAGAATTATTTTTGTGAGATATTTCTCACCCTAAACTTATTTGCTTGGGACTATATTGGAAGTGGAATAAACACTATTTCTGTCTTGGAGTCTATAGTTTTCAGATTTAGATTGCTCTAAAAATTTCCTTACCAAAATTTTTTAGCGTGAACAACAAAGTTTTTTTTTTTTTTCTGTGCTCTTCTTTTATTCAGCAGTGGTTGGCCACCCACATTGCCCCTTTGGTTTTTTTTGGTTTTTGTTTTTTTCCACTTCAGATCCATCTTTGAAATTTTGATATTTGAAGGTTCTTCAGTCACATAAGAGTTTGCAGACCATTAAATGGATGTTCACAGAGGTCAACTGTGCTCTAAAATCATAATTACATCATTCCCATTCTCCTGCTTTCCCATCATTCCAAAAGTTAGTGCGAGTTAATGACCACAAGCATTCATTCCATCCTCATCAATTGCTCTCTTGACTTTCCTTTCCTCATCCCTCAACCATTGACCTCATTCTGTATTTGATAAGGACTGAAACTAAAAAATAATAGCCGTTGTTTAACACATCTCCAACCACACTGCTTTAAATCATCTTATATCCATGACCACATAAATCTCCAAGAATATCTTCCTTAGCGATGCCACTCTATTGTTAAAATAATCCCTCTGGTTGCTTCTGTCTGCTCCCTTATGAGGGGTCCCAGGAGGGTGAGTCTATATCAGTAGGTAGTTTTTGAGACAGAAGTCTAAAAGTTTTTCTTTATCAGTAGACTTTGCTGAAGACCTTGGTATGCTAATACGTACAAGGTGATTCATCCCAAATGTGTGTGTGGGGGGGGGGGGGGGGGGGAGGTGTAACCAAGATACTCTCTTGGGATTTTCAAGAGCAAGCACAGGTTTCAGGTCATGACATTCTCTTGGGTTGTACACATGGAAGGTCTTTCTTGTCACGGTGCCTCTTCCCTGATCCTTCTTACTTGGTGATGAATCCCTTACTCACTGTCATATACCTTACTACACCAAGTTCAGAGACTCACTCCCTGCTAGGGTGTTCCTGTCTCATTTCAGTCCAACACTGGCTTCCATATAACCACTGCTTCAGAATGGCAAAATTGTTTGTTTATGTATAGACATCATGGAGTCAAAAATTGAAACAAACAGCAACAACCCCCTTGGTGTACTGAAGGGTTCTAAATGGTCATTGTTACTTAGGATATCTAACTTTGGTGGAAATCTAACATACACTTCTTAGAGCTCACGTGTGTGTGTGTGTGTGTGTGTGTGTGTGTGAGCGTGCGTGCACGTGTGTGTGTGCATGTGTGTGTGCATGTGTGCTCATTCATATGCACACACGTGCGCACACACACACACACACACACACACACAGTCATGCCCAGCCAAACACCTCTGTCTGAGTTTTTATGGCTGTGGTAACTAAGAAGTCAGACGTTGGCTAGATACTTTACTTTGAGCACACCAAGTTTCAAACCTGGTCTCTCTATTCTTTATACATCTCTTTGGGCAGTCTAGTCTTCCAGCTTTCCACAGTGAAACTCCACGGCCCATCTTGATTTTCCTCAACAGGAAATTTACCCCAAGTTCAATTCATTAGCTTCAGAGTTATATCCTGAATTTGTAGAATCAGTAAATTCCTTTGGATCCCAGAAATGAATGCTCTCATATGAGAGGGTTGAGGTGCTTCCTTCCATCTGTGCTGCACCTTCCGGTAACTATGTGTTGTTCTCTGCCCCTTTGAAGGTTATCCTAAAGACATACCCTAAAACATCTTTGAACAGCATAGAGCTAGATCTAACATTATTTTAATACTCAGAAAGAAAATCAAAACGAAAAACAAAGTGTTGCATATAACTTATAATCTGCAAGATAATGCTTTATTCTTTTCCACTAACATACAAAGTTGCATCCCTTAAGTACTCTTAGCTTGCATCACATTGAGCCAGATGACAAAGAAAGGAGCTGTGTCCCTTCTAAAGGTGGTGTCCTTCTTCCTGCAAAGAGGATGTCTGAGGGAACTTTCAAGAAAGTAGGCAGTCAATCCTTGAAAGTTTTCATGCTTAGAATTAGCCTGAAAGGATGTTTAACCACTACTCTCTTCAGGTGTTTATAAGTCAAATATTTACTGATCATCTACTGCTTGCCAGAGACAATGTTTTGAGACTGTCTTTGGATTCCCTGGAGGCTTTGAGATAGGAAATTATGGATTGGGCACAGAGGGCATCACAGAATAATATTCTTGGGAAATGGTACAAGGAGAATCGTGAAGCACAACACACTTGCAACCCAGGCCTCATCCAATCCTGCTAGAAACTTTGTATCTGTAAGCTGTACTAAAAATTAGACAAGGAGACCATACTGGCTACTTTTTTGTCTACTTGACACTAGTTCCCATGTTTTTGGAAAAGGGACCTCAATTGAGAACATGCTTCCGTCAGATTGGCATATGGGCAAGCCTGTAGTGTATATATATATATATATATATATGCTGAGATTGATGAAAAGGAACTCATTGTGTGTGGTACTATCTGTAGGCTGCTGGTGCTGGGCGCTATAAAAATCAAGCTGAGGAAGCTGTGAGGAACAATCCAGTGAGCAGCACTCCTCTATGGCCTCTTCATGAGCTCCTGCCTCCAGTTTCCTGTCTTGAATTCCTGCCCTGACTTCTTTGGATGACGGACTTATAGTTTGTAAACTATAAGATGAAATAAACTTTTTCTTCCCAAAGTTGCTTTTGGCCATGGTGTTTTACCTCAGTAAAAGAAACCCAAGAATTCAAGTCTTTGTATGATCATGTCATCTAATAAATGGTGGCCTACCCTCCCATTTATTATTGCAACCGAGGGCAATTATGAGTTTGGGATATGACTTTGAGTTGTTAACAAACAATATCCTCAGTATCTAGGCAATTGAAAAAAAATAAAATAATTTTTATTTGCTGTTGGTATGTAACAGAAATAATAATGCATCCATGCTCTCAGAGAGATGGTAGTCTAGTTGAGGAGCCATAGCAACAAATAGGCAAACTGAAGCATGAACGAATAAGGGAGATAGTACGATGTGCTTTGGGGGCATAGCAAGGGTCATCTAGCCCAGGCTTTAGCATCCTGGAAAGGGTTTTCAGAAGTGGGATTATGGGGCTGTAATAAGGAATTGGGCTTCTGGAGGGAGCAGGTTGGAAGAATACTGAATGAAAGTCTTCCTAGTGCAGGAGACAGCATGCGTGAGTGGCAGGAGATAAGCGAGTAAAATAGAAGGAGCCCACTATGGAGTTAGGAATGGTCAAAGAGAAAGAGCAATAAAAGTAGAAGCAAATGGGGAAACAAGAAAGGCGGCCAGGAGCCTGACCCTGAGAGATGAACCCGAAAGGGCAAGTGCCAGACCCAGCAGTCTGGAATTCGACCTGAATTATTCCGACAATCACAGGTTCTAGCAGGGGAGTCTATGATATAACTTGCCCTTCAGGAAGACCATTCTGGCTGCAATGTGGAGAGAGGAATGCAGATAAAGAGAAACATTGGCTCCTCTGAGAGTCTTTGCGGGGCACTGGGTCATTAGTTTGGGGTGAGACATGACAGTGATTATAACGGATGCGTGTCAAGTGGGGTGGGGAGAAATGAATGGATTTGAGTGATATTAAGGAGACAGAATCTATAAGACTTGACTTATTGTCATTAGGGAAAGAAGAGTCAAACTTAGGTTTTTTTCTGTGCATAAGAGCAGCAGGCTGGCAACATGGGAAAGAGGGAATCACAGAGTATCACATGGAAGCAAAGAAACCAATTAGAGCCATGATAAATAACACCTTTTTTGTACAGGGACCCACTCAGGGAAAAAAAAAGGAAAAAAGCCAAGTTCTTTTCATACAAATGAAAATGACATTACAGAATGCTATAAAAATAGAACCTATATTGTTACAACTTAAAGTATCTTTTGGGAGAACAATATCTGAGAATATTGGACCTAAATTTAACCCCTAAATATGAATATTTGGGTCATGCTTCAGACATCATGGCACGGAGGCAGTGGGTCAACATATTTTGGTTTCTACTTGTTTAGCATTTTGGCCTCTAAGGAAATATTATAAAACATGTTTATCCCCGATGCAACCCTACATGTATATGTTGGGGCATCGGTGTTATCGAGGTCCTGATGTGTGGAAGAAAGAATGGAGGCTCAGAGATATGAGATGACTCAAGCTTCAAAGTGGTAACTTGAGACTAGAAAGTTCATTCAATCATTGTGGTGTTCCTGGAGGCAGCAACCACAGGCTTTAAACACTGCTAGGCAGAGACCACATCAATGAGACTAGTGCCTTGTTTCCTGCATCAGCAGGATCTTTATGTTGGCTGTAAAATGAGGTGGGTATGGTACCACATGCTTATAATCTCCGCATGTAGGAGAATGAAGAAGTAGGATAGACATTTGTGCCTAGCCTGGACTATATTGTGCAAACTTGTAATGAGAGAGAGAGAGAGAGAGAGAGAGAGAGAGAGAGAGAGAGAGAGAGAGAGAGAATGATTAGAAGAAGGGAATTCTGATTAGAACCAGAGAAACCAAGGCGGCATGTCTTATCATCTTTATAAAGCCCCAACGATTTCCCTGGAGGGGAGCTGAGAGTGCCAGCTGAGCAATGCTACTGCCTGTCAACTTCAAACACACTTGGGGACCATGCATGGCCCATCTTTTCTGTAAGGCTCTGGCCTTAGATTATGTATGCCACAGGAACTAGAATATGCACAGGTATTTTTTTTTTTTTCAGATCTCCATGTTTAGGAAGGTCTTGAAGGTTTTTAGGGAACTTGGTTTTTAGTTGCCTATCATAGGTAAAAGAAACAAATGTCGCCCATGTTCCCAAGTGATGATATACCCAAACTGACTCAGAAAGCTTGTCCCATCGGGTAGTTACAGCCTGTTATAGGAAAGACTTTAAGTATATTCTCATTTGTCTCATTTTAAAGTTGTGCTGTTCTAGATTTTAATATGCAAGCACATGAGTACAAGAAATCTGACACTTCTGTGCAGAAAACCCTAAGTCAGGGGCAGGCTGTTGGAAATAATGAACAAGTTCATGAGGTCATGGGACACAAAATCAATGTACAAAAATCAATTGTAATTTTATATACTACCAATGAACAGTCTGGAAATAAAATTTAGGAAACAGTTTATTCGGCTGTGAAAAATTACTGGGGAATCAATGTCACTTCTCTAAAAACTGGACTTGTACCTGATTCAAAAGACTTGCCCAGCTTCTGGGTGAGCTGCTAGAGGGAAACAGGGGGCCTCTCACAAGCAAAGGCGTGTGGGTCCAGAACAGCTGCTGGGATTTTGAGAGCAGTTCAATGGGATCTGCACGTCTGCTTTTGGGGATTTAATATTTAACATGAACATGAAATTTCTATTTTTCAGATGTCCTTTTTGTTTCTGTCACCTTAACTTTGTAGCTTGCAGTGTTACAAATCTTAAATTTCTTTTATTAAATTTATCCTTAAGTATTTTATTATTTGTGAAGCTGTTATGAATGGAATTACCTGTGCTCAGAGGGAGCTCAAAGGCAACATTAAAGAAATAAAGGGACTAGCGTAAGAAACTGCTATTACATGATATTACATACTACAACAAACTATGTATTTTTGAAAGAACTCAGGTCCAAAGTATATAAAGAGCAGTGATGCTTCAATTGACAGGGGGCAAACAATTCAGTAGGGGTGGAGGGAACTTGAGTAGTCCTCTCACCAGAGAAGACAAATAAAAATACAAGTTCTCAGTATCATTATTCATTAATCATATGCAAATTAAAAACATACTCTCCCAAGATAATTATAACAATAAGAAGAACCAAAAACTAAAGAATTGGGAGAATGTAGCACACTAGAACTCTTACACATTACAGATGCAAAATGATACTATTTCAGAAAACAGCTTTCTACTTTTTTACGAGGCTACCATGTGACCCTTTCTCCTCATCTGTTATTATAACAGAATATCACAGACTAAGTAAATTATGAAGACCAAAAATTTTCTTGACACATTGTCCTGGTAGCTAGAGAGTTGAAGGCTGGGGCCCCAATCTGGTGAGAGCCTTGGAGCCCACATGGCAAAAGAGCGTGGAAGTGGGGAATGAGGTGGACTGTGCTTTCATAAACTCTCCTTCCAGGGATCACAACCTCGCCTCATTAATATTCCCAATTCTCAATATTGTATGGAAATGAAGTTTCCCCTGAAATTTTTGGGAGGGCACCCTGTCACAGCAGAGCACACAACAGTTCCATGTATAAGTGCTTACCCAAGAAAAATGAAAATACTAATCAATAGATGTCTATAGCATTATTGTTATATAAAACCCCAAGCAATTTAAATACCCAACATCTAGAGAATGTCTAAACAAAAATGCCAAGTTGTCAGAGAACTGAACACACTTAGCAATGGACATGACTGAACCACTTAAACAGTTACAACCTGAACAAAAGTCAAGAACTTTATGCTAGGTGAAGAAATCCAGAAACCATTGATTGGGCATTATCCAGTTCTCTACTTGTGAAATATGCAGGGGAGGCAACCTGAAGAGAGACAAGGCAAACCTGTGGTTGCCTGATTTTAGAGACAGGAATAGAGATCGACTACAAATGCACAGAGGGCAGTTTGGTGCGATGAAGATGTCTTAAAATTTATTGTGATATTTATACAACTTATACATTTTCTAGAAACCTCTGACACATCTTATGTTTTGTGCTAATTCTTCCTTCCTTCCTTCCTTCCTTCCTTCCTTCCTTCCTTCCTTCCTTCCTTCCTTTCTTCCTTCCTACATCCTGACTGCAGTTTCCCCTCCCTCCACCCCTCCCAGTCTCTCACCCTACCTCCCCACTGCCTCCCTCATACCCACACCTCCTCCATTTCTATTAAAAAAATAGCAGGCCTCCCATGGATATGAACAAATAGACATATCTTATAATGGAAGAATTTAAGCTTTATGTCTTTTTTTTATTATTCATTTATTTATTCTTATTTATTTTTTTTATTGAGAAAAGGAAAAAAAAACAAGTTTCTGCCTCCTCCCAGCCTCCCATTTCCCTCCCCCTCCTCCCACCCTTCTCCCCCTCCCCCTCCTCCTCTCCCCCTCCCTCTCCAGTCCAAAGAGCAGTCAGGGTTCCCTGCCCTGTGGTAAGTCCACTTCTTAGTTAAGGGAGCCACCTTAGAGTTGGCAAGAGACTTGAACCTAGAGTGGCTCCCAGGAGCCCAAGGCGATGTCCTCAGTTAGTTCCTTGGGCAGCTGAGGATAGGGAACCTGAAATGACCCTATCCTATAGCAATACTGACGAATATCTTGCATATCACCATAGAACCTTCATCTGGTGATGGATGGAGATAGAGACAGAGACCCACACTGAAGCTCTGGACTGAGCTCCCAAGGTCCCAATGAGGAGCAGAAGGAGGGAGAACATGAGCAAAGAAGTCGGGACCACGAGGGGTGCACCCACCCACTGAGACAGTGGAGCTGATCTATTGGGAGCTCACCAAGGCCAGCTGGACTGTGACTGAAAAAGCATGGGATAAAACCGGACTCTCTGAACATGGCGAACAATGAGGGCTGATGAGAAGCCAAGGACAATGGCTCGGGGTTTTGATCCTACTTAATGTGCTGGCTTTGTGGGAGCCTAGCCAGTTTGGATGTTCACCTTCCTAGATATGGACGGAGAGGGGAGGACCTTGAAGGTTTATGTCTTAGTAAACTACTAAATCAAAATGCTCAGCTTAGTTCTGAGAGTAGGAAACAGAGATGGATCCAATAGGGATGTGTTGTTGATCGGTGAAGATGCTGATGGATGATGAGTATTCCATATACTCTCTTCACTCTTTTTACATATTTGAAATTTCACGTTGAACTCTAAATCACATTTTAAAAAATAAAGTATCACACTTTCTTTCTTTAAAGGAAACTAAAGTGGACACAGGTTCAGACTATGAGGTTAGAGAAAAAGTCAGTCTTAGTTATTATATTCAAACCTTAACAAGACTCATTCAACAATAAGGGATGATAACAAATTGTCAAGTGATCAGAACTTGGGTGAAATGATCATGATCTGGTATGAATTAATCTTACAAAACAGCAAGTGATGCTGAATTATGCCAAGTGAGTTATGCCAAGGCCAGAACCAGGAATTTTTTCTGAAGTCTCTGGTTCTTCTGTTTTGAGCCACCATGTCTATATTCCTTGTAGACTCGGGTTCCTGAGAGGATATTCCTTTCTGAGTCCTTGTGTGTTGGTTCTGAGGAGGGCCTTGATTTCCTGACCCTAGTGGGAGTATAGATAGAGCTCTCTCCTCTTCTGATTGCTCAGTCCTGTGAATAATTTAGTCTGATTCCACATCCTTTATCTCTCAGATCTCTGTCCAGATAAGAAATGCATCTCATAGTTCAGGTGATGATAAAGTACCTGAGAACTGTGACAACAGAGGGGCTCTGATTCCAGCGTGTGTGCCTAGGCTTGTAAGCTGTTTGTGTAACATATAAAGAACAATATAAAAATCATTCCATTCTTCCAATCTCTGTGGATTATATGAACCTTAGTACATAATAACTTGTAAAACATATTTGTTGAACTTTTACAAGCAATGGCAGACACTGTTTGAGGTACTGGCTATGCAATAGCAACCAAAATTAACAAAGTCTGCTTTAATGCAGCTTAGAGGCTGGGGTTGAAGTTTTTAGAGACACGGTCTGCTGTGATTTTAGGGCATAATATGGAAAGCCTTGGAAAGCATAAACCTCCGTTCTTCATAGTTTCCACAGTGAGTGATTTGTAGCTTGCCTTTCATCTGCACTTAGTGATGGTCCAGAGGGATCGACCCTACACTTGTCTCCCTGGATCTCAAGTGAATTCTTGCTTTCTTTTCCTATGGGGACCACCCTGGTCAAGCAGCCTACACCAACCACACCCATAAAAGTACTGTCTATTCACATCCAGTGGTTTCTCTGATTAATTCACAGGTCAGGACTTGTGTGTCAGCCTTCCCTTAGGGATCTGTCTCTCTTTTGCATTTCAAAGGCCCATCTGGCAAATATCAAAGGTATGTCTAAATCTTGGAACTGAACTTGAGTATTCTCTGTTCTTACATCTTAACCCTTTTTTATACTTCTGGGTGATAGTGTGATTGGGGAGCAAATGGAAGAGAAAGAGCAATTGCTAAAAATTTTACCTACCTTTTATACACCTGTTTCCTAAAAAAAGCAACGTCTGTTTACACGAGATGATTGCACAAAGTAGATTAGCTCTAAAAAGCCCCGAAGCCATGGCTTAAAACAATTAAGGATTCTAAACAGACAGTTGTTCAGCACTTGCCAGTCACACAGGAGTGGATTGTAAGATGATGCAAAGTTATAGAAATCTGATAAATGTGTAGGAATTTATATGTAGAGAAACTGTTTTAAAGTAACAAATGTTAGCCAGGCATGGTGGCACATACCTTCAATTCCAGCACTCCAGAGGAAGAGGCAAGGGCATCTCTGTGAGTTCTAGGCCAGCCTGGTCTACAAAGTGAGTTCAAGGACAGCTAGAACTACTGCACAGAGAAACCCTGTCTTGAAACACAAAACAAAACAATAAGAGTAACAAATGTGTGTGTAGTACCATGATGTTTAGTCGTAGATTTGGGAGCATCCAATCCTTTTGTAGAAAAAAAAATTGCAAAGGGGCTGTGGAGATAGCTTCATGGTTATACTCTGTAGTTCCAGCATGAAGAGAAGAGTTGGGATCCCTCTGAAGAACCCAATCGTGGCTTGTAAGCAGGTTAGTCCATCTGTAATGCCAGCTTCAGAAGGCAGAGACAGAGAACGCCCAGAGTAAACTATTGAGCAAGACTAGTCATATCGGTAATTTCAGTGTTTAATTTGGAGACCCTGTCTCATTGGATAAAGTGGAAGAGAGACCAAGGATGATTGCTGGGATTACACATGTATATACATCCTCAAACACACATGTTCACACATGTACAGCATCACACATGTCCATGAAAACGAAGCGAGTAAGAGCCATAGCATTGGCCTTAGAGTCACACTGAAATCATACCTAGCTCTCCTGGTCAAACTAAGATCTGGAACGGGTTAATTTCTCAAGGTTTCCAGGGCACAATTATGGATTTCTGACCCTAGCCTAGCCATTTTTCCAGTAACCAATGATGCTTTCCAGGAATATTTCTGTTCAAATAATCAAAATTTCTAAGCTTTTCCAAATTCTGGCTTTGTAGTTAAACAGCTTTTCAAACACACAGTCTGTCTGTTTGAATTTTCTCCCCCATGTCTGGAGTCTGTGTGCCAAGTTGGCCTTCTTTGAAGAATTTCCCCTGTCTGACTTGACATCATTTTGTTTATTTATGTTAGAGAACCCTCAAGGAAATACTTACCTGGTTTATATGTATGCATGCGTGGGTGTGGGCATAGCACAGAGAGCCACAAATCATTAGAGACTGAATTCACTTACCAGATTCCTAGTCCTGGATCTCTTCAGAAGTAAACCATACAAAGCACTGCTTGTAACTCTTGCTAGAGTCAGCAAAGGAGAAGAGGGCACAAAACAGTCTAAGGGATTCAAGAACATTGGAGTATGTAGATGTGATAAAAAATTTAAAGTGCGTGATACTTTCAAAAGCTTATATTTAAAACCGAGTTTAAAAAATTCTATGTGACCTACACTGGAGCACCAGACTGAGCTCCCAATGTCCCAATGAGGAGCAGAAGGAGGGAGAACATGAGCAAAGAAGTCAGGACCACAAGGGGTGCACCCACCCATGGAGACAGTGGGGCTGATCTATTGGGAGCTCACCAAGGCCAGCTGGATTGTGACTGAAAAAGCAGGGGATAAACCCGGACTCTCTGAATATGGCAGACAATGAGGGTTGCTGAGAAGCCAAGGACAATGGCACTGGGTTTTGATCCTACTTCTTGTTCTGGCTTTGTGGAAGCCTAGCCAGTTTGGATGTTCACCTTCCTAGACCAGGATGGAGGGGGGAGGATTTTGGACTTTCCACAGGGCAGGGAACCCTGACTGCTCTTCGGACTTGAGAGGGAGGGGGAGAGGAGTGGGAGGAGGGGGAGGGAAATGGGAGGCTGGGAGGAGGCAGAATTTTTTTTTCAATAAAAATAGGGAAAAAATTCTGTGTGAAGTACTCTTTAGTCATCGAGGTGACTCTCTGTTCTTTCTACTGAATGGTCTGCCCCCCACCGTGAGCTTTCCCCCATTAATCAATGAAAGCAGTCATCAGATGATGTAGTCAGATCTGATGACAGGTTTGGGAGTAGAGAAGCAACTTAATGATGAAGAAGTGACAACAGCAACAGAGAGGGTGAAAGAGGTTAGATTAAAAGGCTTTGGGATCAAAATTTACTGTACATTAGAGAGGTTTGTTGTTGTTTTCCTTTAGCAAAAAATATGAGAGTTTAATTTATGCTTCTTGACAATACTTGTGTTTAGCTAAAACTATGAGAACAGATTTTCAATGGAGTCCTAAATGGACTAATTTAGATAAAACACCAGAACTGGTCCATGCTAGAGTATATATAAAGCAATTATACAGAAGGAAACAAGGCCCCATAAACATTTTTTATTATAGACGTTGCTTGAATTCTAATTGGTCTTAATAATAAAAACCCAGAATCAGATATTAGGGGGTGAATGCTGAAAGACCAGAGAAGCAAAGCAGCTAGCCACGAGTTCTTATCTCTAAGAAATTCTAAGACCTAATAGGGAATCCTGTCTCTACAAGTCCTCAGACTGAATGTTGTCTCTATGAAGCATCAGACTGAATTCTGAGCTTGTGTCTCCTCTCACCTCATACTCCTCTGTCTGCCCATCCATATCACTTCCTGTCTCCACCTCCCTAGTGCCGGAATTAAAAAGTGTGAGTCACCACACCTTTTAGACTTATCCAACCTCCTGTAGCCCAGGGTGACCTTGAACTCACAGAGACCTGTCTGCTGAGTGCTAGGATTAAAGGATTAAAGGTATAAGTGCCAATGTTGACTGCCTTCTGGCTAACTAGTGTGTCTAGCTCTATGCTCTGATCTTTAGGCAAGCTTTATCTGTTAAAGCACAAACAAAATATCACCACAAGATGTGATGTGGGATTTCCCTCTGTATGCTGTGAATACCATTGGTTAGTAAAGAAACTGGCTTGGCCTGATAGGGTAGAATAGAGCTAGGCAGGGAAAACTAAAGTGAATGCTGGGAGAAAGAAGGGCCAGAGTCAGAGAGAAGCATGGAGCCCTGCCAAAGACAGATGCCAGAACTACCAAGATCTTCTTAGTCTCCTGAGAATGGGGGCAGAGAGCAAGAAGAGGCCACAGCAGGTTTTCTGCTACAGAGCTCAGGATGAGATTAGGGGATTGGATTTGGAGAAAAGGGAGTGAGAGTGGGTATTTCTATTATGCTTCCCTGGCCAGTATGGCTTGTAGGGTCCCAAAGAATACCTGAAGAACTTGACAGCTGAGACAAAGGGATGATGTGGGGAAGATGGCTGTAAGAAAATATTATCACTAAAAAATGTTAAAGAATATATTTCCACTAATGCTATAGGGCTTTCAACTACCACTAATTTACTCAACAATACCTTCCATCTTTATGGATTACAGAAAGAGTGAAAAACCATCTCCCCCAGGGAGGAGCCCTCTAGCTCCTAGTTGGAGGAAGAAAATGAAGTGGAAAATAATATAATTATATTATAAATTCAAAAAATAAAAAATGTTAAATTAAAACAATCATATCGAACTCTATAACCTTTCTTGACTGTTCAGACAGATACAGCTTCTTTCCTTGATGGAGATATACATGAATGAACATATTATTTTATGTGTTTGCATTTTCATGTATCCTCACATTATCAATATAATTTGATCAGTCCTGAAAATCATGTAAGTAACACAGTTGTATTTATATACTTGAGAAAATTTATATAACAACAATGAAAAAGTGGCATGAATTCAAGACACTACAAGGGGAAAAGTACATGGGAGAGGTTGGAGGAAGAAAATGAAGTGGAAAATAATATAATTATATTATAAATTCAAAAAATAAAAAATGTTAAATTAAAACAATCATATCGAACTCTATAACCTTTCTTGACTGTTCAGACAGATACAGCTTCTTTCCTTGATGGAGATATACCTGAATGAACATATTATTTTATGTGTTTGCATTTTCATGTATTCTCACACTTAAAGGTCTTGAGAATAGGGCCTTGTCTTTTCATCCTCTGAAACACTCAGAGCAAGTACTCTATAAACATAGCAGAAAGAATAGATGGAATATATCATAAACAAGGAAACGAAACCTCAGATTTGACCCTCTAGATTCTTCCTGATGGTCTGTGGGCTTTATAATAGGGACACTCATTTTATAGGGATTATTTCATTCAAACGAAACAGAGACTAGAACTCTCCACTGTGCATCTCCTTGAGTAATTGGAGGCAAGCTGGGGCTTGCTCGTCATTCTCAATTCTCTCGACAACTGACATTGATTGGAAATGTTGGTAGGCTTCAGGTGCAGGCAGAAGTAGTATTGGGAGGTGAAGAGACCCGATGCCATGCTTTGACTGTGCAGTTACCTTGCTGTGTATGGTCAACATAATAAAAAATTAATCTCCGCTGCCCCACACTGCACACTTCTGAACTGAGTATGAGTAGAACCTGTGAGTACAGTTGATTACGATTATAATTAGGTATTAAGCCTCTGACTTTTGGTTAACTAAGGAAGAAATTACTTTGACTGCCTCTGACTTGATCTGAGGAGTCTTAGAAAAATGAGAGAGAGAGAGAGAGAGAGAGAGAGAGAGAGAGAGAGAGAGAGAGAGAGAGAGAGAGAGAGCCTGATGGCCTAGGAGAGCATTATTAAGAGAAGTGCCTGGAAAAGACCTGACACAAGTGCTCTGTGTGACTTCAAGTGGAGAGGAGCCCCATGTGCCAGCTGTTGAGAAATCTCAGTAATACAACCACAAGCAAATTAATCCTATGTATAACCATTGAGCTTGTAAAAGTCAACTGCAAACCTCACATAAAATTTACAGTTCTGGCTGACACTTGGATTGCAGCCCAGTGAGACCCTGAACAGAAGGTCGGAAGAGCTTACACCCAGACTCCTGACCCACAGTCACTGTGAAATAATAAATCTGTGTTCTTTCAAAGTCGGAAAGTAATAAGGAGCAAGAACACAGCCACAAGCAATGAAGTAACTGAGCAAATTCAGGGGAAGTTTTCCTTTCTCTGCACCTGGTTTTCCTCACTGGTGAAGCAAGGATGATGATACGCAGGTTTCTTTGTGGGCTGTTGAGTCTATTGGGATAATACATGCCGAGGTTTTAGAGCTACTCAGTGCAGATTAAGTACCCTTTCCTACATCCCAGCCCCACATACCCACTGGGCAATGGCTCTTCTTGAATGTATTCTCCTGGTTGCCTGGCCCCAATATGGCTCAGAGTTTCAGGCTGCCTTAGGTGTCCCTTGCTCAGCAACCCATCCCAGGGTCAGTGTTCTGATGAAAATCCCCATTGTAATGCATAACCACGAGGCATCCAGAGGGAAATTGCTCCGGGAGCTTTTGTGTGATTAACATTTCGGCTGTTTATGGAGTCTTTGCCCTATCATTTCCTATTTTTAAAAATTAATGTGCTGGTTTCTTTATTATTAAAAACCAAAATTGGGAAGTCCAGCTGGAGCAGAGGAAGTCATTCTGTGTGATCCAATAAAAATGTCTTGAGCAGTTCACAGATTTAGGAGACCCTTTACGTGCAGGTTTTTTGATTCTTCCACCTTTCTGTGCCTGCCACTCCTCCTTGCCCCCACGTTCCTTATGCCCCGTTCCTCCTACCTCTACTTTTCAAGGCATTAAGAATCCCAAATGACAGCATTATGGCTTTTTAACTATGTCAATACTACAGCGTGTAGCAGGATTCTCAAATCAACGGAATCAGAATTGGACTTTAGTGTGAGCCCTTATAGACTGGTACTCAGGAAAGTTGTCAAAATAGTTTGCAAAGGCTAAATATTATAACCCTAGCTGGTAGTGATTCTAAAGCTCACTCCATCCTCTCCGCAAGAGTCCAGCTCAATAAGACTCCCCAGGTAGATGTGCTGGGCTCATGCATTTTACCCATGATCTCTATTTAGAAGATATATGGGTTATAAGCTCCAATCCCCCATTTTCTTAGTGAAAATATACCTTCAGATGCTTGAAAAACTTACCTCCTTTTTCAGAGTGGAGGAAAATGAAATATGCCTTCATCATGGTTATCCAAGGGATATTAATTTGAATAAGCAATTCCTACTTGGAATTCCTAAAATTAGTCAGTGTAAGTAAAGAATGAAAGGGAGGGGGAAAAAAGGGGAAGAAAGAAACAGGCAGGCCATAAGATTTTGTGAACTTGCTGACTGAATTACAAATTTTGTAAAAGCAACTTGGTAACTAACATCATAATTACTGGCTGTAGGGTAGCCAAGGCATATTTCATCTCATTTTTATTGTAGACATGTATATAGTTCAGGACCCTAGAGAATGTTTTCTAGATAAATGTTAAGGGTAAAGATATAGCCTTATATAGAAGACAGGCTTTCTATGAAGCAAGATTCATCCTTTAATTTTTAAAAGGAAAGTACAACCCCTTTGGATATCAATGTGGCTATTTCTCAGAAAATTAGGAAACAACCTTCCTCAAGACCTAGTAATACCAGTTTGGGGTATATATCCAAAGGATGCTCAATCGTGCTACAAGGATATGTGCTCAACTATGTTCGTAGCAGCATTGTTTGTCATAACCAGAACTTGGAAACAACCTAAATGCCCCTTGACTGAAGAACGGATAAGGAAAACATGGTACATTTACACAATGGATAAGGAAAATGTGGTACATTTACTACATGGAAGAAAAAATTAATGACATCTTGAAATTTGCAGGAAAATTAATGGAGCTAGAAAACATTATTTTGAGTGAGGTAATCCAGACACAGAAAGACAATTATCACATGTACTCACTCATAGGTGATTTTTAAACATAAGGTAAAGAAAACCAGCCTACAAACCACAATCCCAGAGAACTTAGACAAAAATGAGGACACTAAAAAAGACTGACATAGATCTAATCTACATGGGAAGTAGAAAAAGACAAGATCTCCTGACTAAATTGAGAGCATGGGGACCTTGGGGGAGGGTTGAAGAGGGAGGGGAGAGGCAGGAAGGAGAGCAGAGAAAAATGTAGAGCTCAATAAAAATCTATAATAAAAGAAATTTAAAAAAGAAAAAAAAGAAAGTGATCATTGTAATTAATTTGAAAGGAAGCAATCTTAATTTATGACTTTTAAAGGAAAGTCTTTATTATACTACAGAGTATTTGATGTGTATCATAGCTAACATGTATGTGTCCAGTTTTTCTGTTGAAGCCATTTGCCACAACTCAGCCTTAGTGAACTCTATTCTCAGCTGTATGTCAGAACATGAAATGTAGCTGTTGCCCAGCTATCAATCTGAGATCATTATTACACATTTATAAATCTTACTCATACAGAAAACACTACCCATGCAACTTAATTAAGGAATTAAGGATTTCCCCATTTGAACTCCTAGCATTCTGTATGCATATTGCATCTTCCTCCCACACCCAGTGAGCCCCACAGAGATACCAGGATTACAAATTCTTAGAAGAATAAATTCCCTAAGCTCTAAATCTGGATTGGGTAAATGGCTTTGATTTACCTCTACCACTGACTTTGATGCATCAAATTGCATTGAGCCTGTTAAGATTGGACCCATTATTAATTGATAACTTTTGAAGCTATACTTGTAGGCATGTCTTGGTGTCAAGATAGTAAACTACAGACTTTGTTTAGCTACTTATTTCTAGAAAACGTCACTTTCTTCCCTGTGATCCACCAAAACCAAGATTGTGATTGATTTAGAATTAGAGAGAATACTTCATGGCCAGTTATTCTATATTCTGCAATTTTAATACAATGAAAGTATGTAAACATTTTGGACATGTACAAATCATTACATAAATAAATGAAAATTATTAATTTCTATGCCACCATGGCTTTCCGTTGGCTTCATTTCTGCATTTCTTGCATACTCTGTTCAGTTCCAATTTCCCATTCCAAGCCTAAAAACACAAACAGCATATTAATAACTGTATTAGCTTTGAAGTACCAGCTGGGATCTAAATGTTTTATCTAGAAAAAACCCGTTGAATGTTCTTAAAAAAAAAATCTAAGCAGGTTACTGTGTTGATCATCTCCATTTATGGACAGGAAAGCTAAAATAATGGCAGGATTAAACATCCTTTCCAAGATCACACCACCAGAGCCACAGAATGTTTTGTGACAACTACTATAATATTTAATGAAATCCACATAGCCATCTTAAAAAAAATCTGTTTCACAACAGAGAATACTGGAGGCTAATTGGCAATGTCCAACAGTGAATGAGAGAGCTGGGGTTTGTACTTAGGTACCCTACACCTACAACATTTGCTTTAACAATTACTTTTGATTGGGTGTGAACACATTAGCAAATCCCAGAAACATACCATAAAAACTTAGCCAAGCTAAGAAAACCGAGCATCCAACCAATCTATGCATCATCAGCTAGTTAATTCAATATTTACTGATAGCCGTCACTATCTCCAGATACTCTGAAATGCTCTTGGCTATGTGAGTGCTCTCTTTTGTTTCTAGATCTTTGAACATTCCCTGATCTGCCTCTGCCAGGACCACCCTACCCAGTAACTGTACCACCACTACTACCTCTGCGACCTCCACCTGCACATACGTGTATATGTAATTCCCATTATCCTTTCAGATCTCATCTTGAATACCAAAACCTCTCTGGAAAGCTTTCTGCCCCTCCAAATGTGGGTGTGTTTAACTCATGCAATCCTACCCTTTGTAGCATCCATTATGGTTGCTCGCTTTCCTTGTTTGTCAATGTACTTTGTGTCCTCTACCAACCTAACTCCCAACCTCTCATCATAGTCTGTGTGGGATTAGGTGTTATTTTTCTTGACTGCGGTCGCCAATAATTGTGTCAGACAATAACACAAGCTTTATAACATTTTTGAATGAATAACTTAATGCCGATCCAGGTATGTGCATAGAGAATACTGATATGAAAAGCATGGACTAAATATTAATTTCGATGACCTCATAGAACCCTGATAATCATCATCTCGGGACTGAGACTGGAGGATAAGGTCTTCAAGGTGGTCATGTAAGTAAATGAGGAGGGAGAAACGAAGTCTGTTTTCTCATTTACAAGCTGTACGGAATAAATGGTATAATGTAACTCTAATGAGACACAGGATAGGCACTATATAGCACACGGCACACATTATCTATTTATTCTCTTGATTAGTTCTACCGGCAAATGGAAGATCAGAGAGACTGTGTCTTGTTTATTCTCATGGCTAATAAATAACAGCCAGGACTCAAGTCACACATGTGAGATATCAAGCATACAGTCTTAGCCAACATCACAAAGATTCGAAAAAAAAAAACTACTAACTGCCAATTTCTGAATTCCTCCTTAGAGTCACCTATGTTACGTAACATATAACAAATGGGACACAGCGTTTTACGTAATCTTTGATCAGTCTGAGAGTGTAAAGATTGGCTTTAAATTCTCAGGGTGTATTCTCCACAGCCATTTCTCCCCTCACAGTGTTCAGAACTCATTTTCTAATTCTATGATTAGGAGACATGGGATATTTTTTATTATTTGCCTTGATATTAGAAAATCTCCTTGAGAATCTCATATTCCTCCTACAAGACCACAGTGAGGATGTCAGAAAACTGGCTCGTGAGAGAGCTTTCGAAAGACTTTGTGTTGCTGCTCGCACTGCTTCCTTCTAATGAGAAATGGGCAGGTCATTATGATATTACGTGCCACAGCCTATTCTTGGGAGCCCTCTCAAGCTGTCTGAAATAATGCATCTCTACACTGCCCCAGCCTTCTTGCTCCCTAGATGGTATTTTTTAGAGTTTTATGAACATCAAATGGCTCCTTAGGAGAGGGCTATAATTGCCAAATCTGGATTTTTTTTTTCCCAGAAGTCTTGGTCTAAGAGATGATAAAATAGTCCACGGGGTGATGCCAGCTTGAAAGGGATGATTAAGTTGCACTCCAGCTGTGGGAGCAGGTAGGCTAACTGTAGATGTTCACCTCTCTCTCCTCTCCTCCAAATCCATGCCCCAGTATAATCTCCAAATCTGTAGCAAGACCACCTTCCCCCACCCCAGACCCATCCCCAGAAGCTCTCCCAGAACTTCTCCTCTAACCCTCTCCATTCATCCTGTTATCCCAGACCCCGACTTCAGCAGGCACTCTCTGGGAAAACTCCAGCTAAGCCATCCAGAGAAGCAAGTGGGCCAGCAAGGTAATTAGGCAAGCTTCAGATGTTCACCTTCCTGCTCTCCTCCAAAAACAACCTCCCAGACTCACCCTGTTTTGTGGTCCTGGAGCAGACTCCCTCTTTTGTGGTCTCTCCTTACTCTCCTTTCCTATCACCAGTGGACTAAGCAAAACATAGTTGAACACTCTGCTTTTCTCCTTCCTGTTGACACCTTCAGACCACACCCCCTCCTAGCACATCCCCATTCTTATGTGTCAACTCCCAATATTTTTATAAACATATTTTACATGGAGTACCTAGTGGCCACACCTCTCAAGATCCCAGAAGATTACATTACCTATCTTGTAATACCCACCCCCACCCCACAGCACTAACATATCCTTCTAAGAACCAGAGAAGGTAACAGAAACTAAGGGACAAAATACCTATACAACAAAATTAAGACCAGATATCAACACCTAAAATTAGAATCATTCCAAACCCAGATGCCTAGATGCCACTGTAAAAACAAAGCAACAGCCGGAACATTAAGTCTCCATTAGAGCCCAAAAAAGCTCTGGGATTTGTAACATACCTGAAAACAAGAAAAGGACTTCGAAATAGCCTTTATGAATAGAGGAAGGGAAAAAAAAACATATGCACAGGTCAAATGCACAGAAAATGTTTTCAGGAAACATAAGAGAAAATTTTCCTAACCTGAAGAAAGAAGTGCCTTTCAAGTTACAAGAAGTGTACAGAATACCAATAGACTGGACCACAAAATAAATTCATCATGATACATATTACATATTAAAGACTATTTAGTATACATATTATATATATATATATGTATATATATATAAAAGACTATTAAAAACTGCAAGGGAAAAAGACCAATATGAAGGACCAACATAAAGGCAGGAATATGAAGGCAAAATAACAACATAAAACAAACAGAAAAACACATGACTTTTCATTGGAGACTCTAAACAACAGAGAGCTTGAATAGATGATCAATAATGCTAAGAAACTATAGGTGGCAACCCACACTACTACACACAGCAGACTTTTAGTCATAAGAGAGAGATATTCCATGATAAAGGCAAATTTAAACAATAATTTTCTATAAATTTAGCACTGTAGAAGACACAAGAAGAAAAATTTCAACCTGAAAAGGATATTTGCATGCAAGAAAACACAAGAAATAAATAATAGGAGACCAGTAAACCAAAAGAGAAAAAAGGCAAAAACAAGCAATAACAAAATAACATCAGAAATCTACAAACACAGCTCATTGATAACTTTCACCTTCAATGGCCTCAATTCTCCAGTAAAAAGACACAAACAGAATAGACTTTAAAACTGGAACCATCTTTCTGCTGGATTCAATAAACAACATACCTTAGCTTCAAGGACAGACATCACCTCAGAGTAAATGGATGAAAAAAAAGATGTTTCAAGAAAATGATCGAAGAAGCAAGTCAGTATGGCCACTTTAATATCTAACAAAATAGACTTCAAACCAAAACTAATCAGCAGTGATGGGGGAGTGAAGAGTTGGCTCACTCAGTGATTAAGAGCACTGGCTGCTCTTCCAGAGGTCCTGAGTTCAATTCCCAGCAACCACATGGTATCTCATAAGCATCTCTAGAATGAAATTTGATGCCCTCTACTGGTGTGCAGGCAAACATGCAGACAGAATACTGTATAATTATAAATAAATAAATAAATAAATCTTAAAAAAATGAGTGATAGGGAAAGACTAAAATACTCAACAAAGGAAAGATGCACCAAGACGATATTGTAATTTTTAACACCTGTGCACCAAACAAATGGGTACCAGAGTTCATAAAAGAAACTCTACTAAAGCACAAATCATATATTGCTCCTTACACAGCAATGGAAGGTGCTTATTACCTTACTCTTGATAATGGACAGGTTTGCCAGACAAAAACTAAACAAAGAAACTAACATAACAGATATTTATAAGGCATTTCACACAAACACACAAGAATATACCTTCCCAGGACTTCATGATTTTTTTTTAACCAAAATTGTCCACATATTCAAATACAAAACAAGTCTCAACAGCTACAAGAAAATTGAAGTAACATCCCAATTCCAATCTGATCACCAAAATTAAAGCTCAGGAGCAGAAACAACAGAAAGTTTGCAAACTCAGGGACATTACTGAATGAAAAATGAGTCAAAACAGAAATCAAGAAAAAAATCCAAAGTTTTAAAGAACTGAATGAAAATAAAAGCACAACATACCCAAACTTACATATTGCTGTGTGTAGAAAAATGTAAATAGATCCATACTCATCACCCTTCACAACACTTAAATCCAAATTTATCAAAAATCTCAACATAAAATGAGATACAAGAGAATGGGCAGGGAGGGGGGGATAACCTTGAACTCATTGGCTCAGGAGATGACTTTCCAAACAGAACACTGTTAGCATAGGCACTAAGATCAACAATTAATAAATGGGTCCTCACGAAACTGAAAAGCTTCTGCAAGGCTTTTTTTCCAACTACACATTCTAAAGAGGGCTAATATCTAAAATATATAAAGAACCCAAAATTTGCATATCAAGAAAACCCAGTTTTAAAGTGGGATATAGATTTAGACAGAGAATTCTCAAAAGAGGAAACTCAAAATGACTAAGAGACACTTTAAAGAAATATTCAGCATCCTTAGTTATCAAGGAAATGCAAATCACAGCTACTTTGAGATTTCATCCTACACCTGTGAGAATGGCTAAGATCAATAAGACAAGCAACAGCTCATGTTGGCAAGGATGTGGAGCAAGGGGAACGGAACATTCCTCCATTGCTGGTGGGAGTGCAATTATCGGGTAAATGGATGGAACTAGAGAAAAATCATCCCAAGTAACTGGGAAGGGGATAGAAGGACAAAGTAGGAAATGGGGGAGTGGCAGCTATAACTAAGAACCATTTAAGGAGTAGTATGTTGACAATATAGTAGAAGCTTCCTAATATAAATGTAATGGTGACGTAAGTGAAATAGTCAAATAAAGGGGGCAGACAGAGCCCCAACTGGAAATCATTTGTCATCAAATGAAGTTCCCAGTACTGGAATTGGGTTATATCTGATTGGGCTGTTGGTCAAAGATGTCCCATGGGAACCCCTGTATAAACCCAGACTGTTTCTAAGACCACATGTTGCATTCCACAAGCTGACGACAAAGCCCCATCACTGAAAACAACACTGACATAACTCATTGAACATGGAGATGTAAAGCTGCTGCCTATATAGAGCCTTCACCCCTACATGCTAGTGTCTTTAGTACTGGATATGATCAGGCAAGACAGACAGATGTTACGGGGAGTGCAAGTAAAGAATAGTGCAAATGTTTGGGAGACTGGACTAGAGAGGATAAATGACTGGGATGGGAGACCACGGTATAAGCATGCAGTTAGCAGCAAAAATCAGAGGTGAACTTTATATATAGTCATCTAAGTATTGGCAGAGAATTGATACTTCAGTGTCCACCCACAATGAGTAAAGAAAAATACAGCGTATATAGTGAGACTTTATGTAGTTAGAAAAAGTGAAACCGTTGGCAGATGCAGGAAAATTGATGGAAGCAGAAATGGTTATGCTACATGAAATAAATAGACCACAAATAAAACGCTAGTGTTTTCTATAATACGCAGAATGTAGGGGTGTGTGTGTGTGTGTGTGTGTGTGTGTGTGTGTGTGTGTAATCAAAAGGAGTCATGAGAGAGGAGAAAGAGATAAAAAAGGAAGGGTTGGCATGAAAGCAGAAGGTAAGACTACTTGGGAGCATACACAGGACCAATAAGAGAGGATCAGGAGGATAATAGTAGTGAAGGAGAATTACTAAGAACCAAGAGTAATGATGTATATGTGCGCAAATAGTACAATGGAACCTGTTACTTTGAGAGCTAACTTTAAAATTTAATGAAACACAATTAAGGGGACTCAGAGAAGTCACAGATAGAAAATAACAAGATTTTTTTTAATGCTATTCAAGTTGCGAGGACTCCAAAGGTTTGGGTGTAGGAGCAATATGAGTACTCATACATTTAAAAGGAGTACTCCGTATGCTCTATGTAGAGTTTATGTTGAGAGCAGATGTAAAAAAGCAGAGTTAGAGAATGCTGTGTTAATTTAGGCAAGGGCCGCTGCTGCTTAGGCTTGGATTGCAGGGGGAGCGGTGGTAAGTGGTGATCAAACTCTCTATCTTTAGAAGGAAGGCCTAACAGCCTTTGCTGGTACACTGGACGAGAGAAAATCAAGCTTTTAAAACTTAGTATATTTTAAAACTCAGTATATTTGGATAGAGAAAAGCATTACTTAGTGAGGAAAGAAACAATTCAGGGGAACCATAGGCACGTGAGCATCATCTCGGTCTTGGACAGACTTAGGCAGAAGATAGAAGCCATATATAAAGTCTTAGGTGAAGATTTAAATTTGAAATTCATAAGCCCATAGTTAATCAAAACTGTTTAGGACAGCACTGGTAGGAAAGTAAGTGATTGCTGTCTTCCAGGATCCAATGCTGCAATGAGCTTGGTTAGATAATGGCTGCCCTGTTTCCCTTTTAACAGAGGCTGTTATGCTCCAGTGATTTTTGGAACTTCATGTCCAGTGTCATCCCAACTAAATTCAAATCATATTTTTGGAATTCTAAGGAGAGAGAGCAGAGCCTTACAATTCAGAGCAGCCTGCCTGGTTAGCCTGTTATAGGATGAATCTCTTTGTCAACCATGTTGTGCTGTGTCCAAAATACGAAGCCTCCAAAATCTCTACCACTTTCTAAATGTGTTTCTGAATTCTTCTGAGTGGTAATGGTTACTACCAGGCAAGACCGCAAAGCCATTTTAGCATATGAAATCACCATCAGTAAATATTTAATAAACCAGATGCTTAAGAAGAGGAGACCTATGGATATTACACTCTTCAGGTATCCACCAAAGCCACATATTAGGGAAGGTGTAGCAGGGAACACACAGGAAACCCTACCTCTCACTGTGATTAGGACCTGCATGTTTATTCCACTATAACTTTTATGGGTGAAAAAAATGATATCACAATGATCAAAAAGGTAACATACAAGCTATTTCTATGCGCCACCATAAAATCCATTGTGAGATGCATGAGAGTCCAAATGCCTGACTCATTACAAGGAAAAGACTAAGAAGAGATATATTCAGTGAGTTGGAACTAGTAGGCCCACGCAGGGGAAAGAACTGCCAGACATTGGTGAAGGGCTGACAAGGCAAATCTATAAAGGACATGCACTCAACTGATGGCAGGGGTCGGGGTCGTGCATTTATTGTAAGCAATCCATTTGTAAAGGTGCATTGACTACATTAAGGCAACCGGGTCAAGAAGGGAAACACAAGACTTGCAGAAATCAGTTGGGTGTAGTAGCTCCCACCTGTAGCATCAGTGCTTAAGTATATGTGAGAATATCAGGAGCTCAGGGCCATCAGCTAGAGGACCAATTGGAAATTAACCTGGACTCTACAACATACTGTGTCAAAGAAGTAAACAAAACCCTGCGGAGTAGTACTCTAATATGTATATATTCCATACTTTCTTCATCCATTCTTCTATTGAAGGGCATCTAGGTTGTTTCCAGGTTCTGGCTATTACAAACAAT
>NC_022029.1:835136-858884 GCF_000317375.1 Microtus ochrogaster | reverse complement strand
AGGCCTGGGTGGTGAGCTCTAAGGTAGCTTCTATGTGTGCCTAGGGAAGATGGGTTTTCCAGCCCACACAGCCGGGTCATAGTCCCTACTCCATAGAAATAGGCTTGCTTAAAAAACAAAACAACAACAACAAAAAAAAAAAAAAAAACAAAACCTTGGGGGGTGGGGGGGGAGGTGGGGGGCGGTGGCGGGGAGGAGGCGGAAATCCTCAATAAATAAATAAATTAAAAAAAAGTAAAAAAAATATCGTTTTGATAAAAAAAAAAACAAAACCCTGCGTAAGTCAAATAGGGATTTCTAATGATTTTAAGCCAAAAATTAACTAGCCAGAAGTTATTGGAGTCAAAACTATGGTTTTAGCACCTGAGAATGAAAAGCCAGGACCATCAGAGCACAGCCAGAAAGGCCATTTATTTATACTTAGGACCTTAGGTATGAGTGTTTGCTGGACTTCCCCTGTCAGGCCTAGTATCACTAGGTAATAGATGGCATTCTCAAACTGGATAGCTTATTAGTGAGAGACTCTCGTATAAAGTATTGGCAGCATGCAGAGAAACCAGACAGATTTCCCAAAGCTAGAAACCGCTGGGAGATGCTATCATTCTTAGATCTGAAAGAGTTTGAGGAACATTTGGAGACTGAGACTATGGAGTTCCAGAAGCCATGTGACTTCTTCGGGGGACAAGGTCTGAGAACAGCATGAACCAGGTTTCCTTGTGGCAAGGCAGTGGAGAATTTAACCGGCTATGAGAAGAGAAAGAGGTCATAACTTTGAAAGGGAGCAAGGGGAGTTTATAGGAAGGTTTCAAGAGAGGAAAGAGAAAGGAAAACAATGTAATTATATTGCAATATCAAAAAACAAATTTTAAAAAAGTCACTATCTTACACAGTGATTCCTAGAAATTTTTAGTAGTCTTGAGCATTTGAACTTTGAGTTCTTGCTAATGCTTCCCACAATGGCTTTAAATGTTAGCCATAACATTTAAAATAATACATGTAGGTGGTCAGTGTACAGTGGATACTGAAAACATTTTCCCATACATTTTATTATGTAGTTATATAATATTGGTATAAAATAAGTAGGGTTTTTCCCCTGAATTCATATGGTTTGGTTATTGTCTTTATTTTGACTGTGATATGAAAGCTGGATAAAATGCTTGATTTGCTAGCATTAGTTTCTGCTGCTCGTATAGTTATTGAAACTATATCCATAAGCAATTATCAGCATTAAATTATTAAAATTAATAATGAACAAGTATTAATAACTTAATCTAAAATAAGGCTCCGTACATTTTAAAATGTTCACTAAAACAAAAGTGTATCGGGGCTGGAGAGATGGCTCAGAGGTTAAGAGCATTGCCTGCTCTTCCAAAGGTCCTGAGTTCAATTCCCAGCAACCACATGATGGCTCACAACCATCCGTAACGGGGTCTGGTGCCCTCTTCTGGCCAGCAGGCATACACACAGACAGAACACTGTATACATAATAAATAAATAAGTAAATAAAATTTTTTTTAAAAAAACAAAAGTGTATCTTGAAGGATAGTGCAGCAGCAATTTGTTTTTGTTATTAATTTACGTGAGTTTTCTATGTAGCGAACTTACAGGCTGTTGTTGCACAGAGAAACCGAAGGGCAAATGTAGAGAAAGACAAGGCAGGCGCTTAGAAACATCCTTTCTTTCCCAATCCCAACTGAGATCAAAGAGAATTTGAAACACTTCTCATGTCTAAGTTTCCAGCTTCATTCCGTGAGTGTATAAACATGCCAAAATATTCTTCTAACAGTGTATAAAAGTTTAATAATTGACCATGCTCCTTTTAAGAAAACAAATATAAAGACATAAGTATATGGACATTGACAAACATATATTATAAAAGAAATAAAAATTTACATCATAACTTTAAAATAACTTTAACTATGGTGTTTGCATTCTCTAATATGAAAGGTGAAGATGACCATACTTGTACATATTTCGATAGAGAATTTTTTTAGTCATTGCAATTTGTCTTTCCAAAAAGATCTGTCTTGCCTGACAAGTTCTATTTTAGATCAGTTCTGATTTCTGATATCTTAAACAATTTGCTTAAACTCAATTTTGTAGTTTGTGATAAGTCTCAATCAGTTGTCACTAACCTCATAAAATTCTAGAATTTCTGGGTAGAAATGAACTTTAATAGTAATTTTCTTATCTCCTGGTCCTGCATCCATCTGTCTTCTTCAACACTCAAGTTTACTGGCCTTATTAATAAATGATTTATTTTATTTGGGGGATGTTTCCATCTTGAAATAATTTTGACCACTGCACAAATATCTATGTTGTTCAAAAACCCCTGCCCTTGTGGTTTCTATTCCCCGGAAACAGAGAAATTCTAACTCCTCTTCTACATGATAGCCACCATCAGAGTAAATGCAGCATAAATTCCTCCTCTCCTAGCAACGCCTTGTCCCTGACTTTCTCCTTGCCCTCTCTGTGCTCCAGCTTCATAATTCCTGAATAACAGTGGTAGAAGGAAAAGAGAGCCTCATTCCATCATTAGAGAAACCAGCAGTTTTATAAGAAATGCCATTTAAATTGGACACAAATTTGTCACATAAAGAAAAAGTTGTATTGTTTATTTCTTCTGCAGCAATAAAACTCACTGAATTGCCATGTCGAATTTGGTGGTAGCGCCTACATATTTATCTTTCAGTGTTGTTTGATTGAGCTAATAAACTCATACTTAATAAATGGAAAGTTTAAAATTTTTTAAATTAATTTGTATAATTATAAACTAGTAGTTGCTAGATTTGGACAAGTCTTAAAATTCTTAGCTCCTCACATATTCTAACATGCAAGTAATGTGAGATATAATTTTACAAACGTGAATAAGTAGGAGCAGTATCTACTTCCTCTAATATACTGCATTTGAAGCAAAAGGTTCTTAATTACAAATAATGTATTATATAATTTTACAAATTTAGATAGTAGTATCAGTATCTACTTCTTCCAATATACTGCACTTAAAGACAAAAGGTTCTATGTCCCTAATTCCTTAACAGAAACAATCATTAGCAATGCAAATAATGAAGGAAATTGCATTAGTGACTAAAATCAGATAATTGTTTTTAGAAAGTCAGGTTGAAATTGGGACGAGTTTTTAATTAAAATAAACAATACAACTATTGCCATATGTCTTTTCAATCTGAATAATAAAAGCTGTTTTTGCTTTAACGATTCTACTTGGGATCCATGTGTAAATAAAACAAATGGACTTGATTTAATACATTCAATGATTATGCATTTTAGCACAAAATATCTGAAATGTATCAAATCACTTGGCCATTGGGCAGATTGAGGAATGTTGTTTGGTTCCAGGAGGATTCAAGCAATGCTGTTCAAAGTCCCAGGATTTTGACAGGTTGGTTGTGTGTCTGAAGTCCTGGAGTTGAAGTATTTCTTATCCGGACTATGACAAGCATGTTGTCTGTCCAACAAGATTCTAAATGGTTCACCTAGATCCATTTGGGAGACAATTCAGTTTTCTGAAAAGCAAAGTTTGTTTGGCAAAGGGACCAATGCCAGCTTCTTCCTCTAAGACTGATTTACAATTTGATTTGAAGCCTGGCTGCATTCTCGGGGTCTAACTGTGCAATGCACAAAGCATCTCTGCTATTTAGATTCCTAGACTGCACATATTAGGTCTATTAATATTAATAATATGTCTGCCCTTAGATATTACAAGTCACAGTTAATATTCTTTACTCTCTATCTCAGTATTTGCTTTTCAGTGTTTGATACTAGAACCTTATTAATAAACTTGAGGATTTTTTCTATGTGTAGGTTTTTTCTGGAATAGTATATTCAAACAACTAAGAAAAAATTAATATTGTCCATTAACTTATATTGAGGGGAGGAAAGTAGCAGGTACCCTACAATGTTGGCAATATAAGATATGGCTGAGATAAATATAATCTTAGATGCAAAGAACTTCATCTTATGTTAAATGCAGTGATCTGACAGTTCCCTGTTTCATGGGACTACTAAGTTTCTTATTAAGAACACCAAGAAGACTGGGGTTTCAGGTGATGGTTTGAGACCTGTTAGCAATGACAGTGGCTCTCAACTAGGTAGGACATTATATATTCCTTAGTAGTTTAAATAATACTGATGCTTGAATCCTAGATCCAAGCAATTCTGAGTTGATTTGCCTGAGGGATGACTTGGTCATTGGGTTTGTAAAGTTTCTCTGGTTTAATGCACAGTAGAAATGAGAATGGTTCTTACAGACTTTCATCTCACAAAATTTAGAAATCTCTTCTAATCTGGTTTAAAGATTTTTTTAAAGCTATACTCCCTGACAATAATAACGGCAATATACTCTGCAGAAAGAAATTCTGGGGCCAGTAAAACTTGGGCACTTGCATATCTTGTAGAGAAACTTTATCTATTTCGGCATGTTTCAGACAGTGAAGGAAACATCTAATTTAGTGCTTTGCAGATTTTTTAACCAGTGTTCTCATTTTGTATAGCAGCTATGGGGTCTCCTGAGGTTAGCATTCTGTGGTCCATATGTTGGCTCCTGCTGCTTTATGACTGAGAGATTGCTTCTGACCTCTGTATTTAAAAAAACAAAGAAAATTTCTGCTTGCATTGTTTATCTATATATTACAACAAGAAATAGGCTATGTTCTTATTCTTATTGGTTACACAATCTTGCATTGATAATTTTAATATCTTCATGGCTGTTGATTTAAATGCTGACTGGTATGTGCCCAACTAAAGAAGAGGTTCATTTCTGTTCTGTTCTGAGCTACTCCCCTTGGGTTTGCATTTATTAATGCAAAGGAGTGCATATTAAGGCCATCTATCTTCAAACATCCAAGGTGACAACAGGCAGAGAAGGGCTACAGATCGTAATTGGAAGTTATCACATTGCCAGTTGCCTCCGTCCCTTTGAATTGACACTGCATGAGCTGTGAGTCATAAACTCCCTGTCTTACAATCCTGGAGACATTATGAAATACATTTCTTTGATTGGGAGGAGTGCTGAATGCTATGGGACATAGAATGGAGAGGAAGGACTGGTGGAGAATGTGAAGGTATAATCAAGGGCTAAAGACTTACTCTTGAATGAGAGTCAGATTGAGGGATGGTAAACTAGCCTTGAGGCTGGAAGAGGCTGGAAACATGCTATTTGTCATTTCTCCTTGACTAGGAATGAAGATGTGGCTTGAGTACAACAGAAACACACAGCAATGCCTGCTCGCTGTTTACTTCACACCTCAGCTGTTGCATTATTGTTAAACTGGAAGTATTATTGTCATACTAGGATCCAAACCATCTGGCACTCATATCTTGGTTCTGATAGCCCAGGCCCATTTTTGTAATTCAGCATTGGCTCCTGACACTTAAAAAAGTTCTTTTGTTATTATCACTGTATCATTTTTATAGTAAATACACTTATATGGTAAGATAGAACTTTATGTTAACTGTGTATCTTTAGAAGCAGGAAGTATGTTTTCCATCCCTGTTTGTAAGACTATAGCAGATACCTATGTTTTAAAAATTAAATAAATTGTTATCATAGATACCCAAGAGATTGCCACACAAAAAATGAAGTAAAGGCTGCCAGGAAATGTCTTCTTTTCTTGACAGTCCCTCTATGTAGTCCTGGTGGTCCTGGAACTCACTATGTAGACAAGGCTGGCCTCAAACAGTGATCCTACTGCCTCTGATTCCAGTCGGTAAAGTACATACTGCTTAAGCATGAGGACTGTGTTTACATCCTCAGAACCTATATAAAAATCTGGGACCAGAATCACATGTCTTTAAATTCAGTAGAGGAGAAGAGGGAGGAAATATTTCTAAAGTTCAGTGGCCAGGCAGTGTAGCCCACGTAGATGAGTTCTAGGCTCAATGAGAAATGTTGTCTCAAAGGTAAGGTAGAACGCAATCAAGGAAAACACACAGTGCCTACCTCTGACCTCCACAGGTGCCTGTATACCTATACACACAAATGATTTGATGCTCATACCACAAACACCCAAAAGGTAAATAAAAACATTTCATAAACCTCTCTCTCTCTCTCTCTCTCTCTCTCTCTCTCTCTCTCTCTCTCTCTCTCTCTCTCTCTCTCTCTGTGTGTGTGTGTGTGTGTGTGTATGAGATCATCTAGGTTATACATTGTACTGAAAAAAATGTTCTTGGCAATATTTTATGTTCTGGGAATACAATATTCTACTAATATTCCACATTTTAGGGCAACTATAATTCATCTGAAGGATGCCTTACTAGTGTGGCTAGCATTTTATAGTATTACTCACGATTCTTCCAAAGATGTTGTGCTCTTGAAGAATATAACTGATAGCATGAATAAACACACACACACACACATACACACACACACACACACAGAGAGAGAGAGAGAGAGAGAGAGAGAGAGAGAGAGAGAGAGAGAGAGAGAGAGAGTTAGTTCCCAGGACATTCAGGGCTACCCAGGGAAACTTTCTCTAGAAACAGAACAAAGTACAACACACTCTTTAAACATCTACCCTAATTTAGATCAGCCTATCTGACAGTAATGTCCTCTGTGAAATAATGTTACAATTTTCAGACAGTTCAATAGAAAAGGCAAAATGTCGTTAACAAGATCATTTTTCATATTTCTAAAGGCAAATTATCAACTTCTGCAAGGAAAGATAGACAAATGCTTTTCCTTATAGATTTTTAAGTGTCAATGCAATTTATTATCAGTGCATTATCTGTTTAAAAGACAATAGCATGCAATAATAAATTACTGTATTCTTTAACATTAAGGATTAAATAAAAGCTTAAAGAGAACTTATTTGGTTGTTGGAACAAACTGTCTTTGCTCTTGGTGAAAAAGAAATGCTACTGGAAGATCCATGTCTGGGGGGATTGCTATAGTGATTTTGGCATGTATTTGGCATATATCTCCTTCTCTTTGAACTGCAGTGAAGAATTTTAGGTCTTGTAACCAGCATCTTTGCTAGAGTCATTGCTAAAGCATCTGGGCAACTGCTTTCAGAGTGGCCTGTTGTGGGATATTTGTTTACACTGTGTGAAGATGTGTCATTGTGATTGGTTTAATCGAAATCTGAACAGCCAGTAGCTAGGCAGGGGAGATTAGGAAAGATTTCTCAGGAGAGAGCGGATTGATAGGGAGAGGAAAGGCTTATTTGCCAGCTAAACACAGGGGAAACAGGACATGCAGGGCAGAGATGAGGTAGCAAGTCACATGTCAGATTATAGATTAAAAATATGGGTTAATTTAAGTTATAAGAACTAGTTGTAAGCAAGGCTAAGCTAAAGACCATGCTTTCATAATTAATATCAAGTCTCCATGTTATTATTTGTGGGCTGGCGTTCCCAACAAGAAAATACTACTACAGTGGCCTTTACTGAACAAGCACAAATTGCCAATTTTGTTAATCAACTTGCTTATAATTCCTTTGCAGCTTTAAATTAAGCACATATAAATAAAGAAACTAGAGGGTAAGGCAAATGCTTTAAAACCTATGGTATTAAACTTAGGAGATATAGTACAAATGATACAATATCGATTAACTTTGCAGTGTCTTGATGACCTAAGATAAGTCTGTGTTGTTCCTTTAAGTTATAATCAGTCTGAGTGGAAATGTGAAAAATTGTTAAAATTTCTTACATGAAATATGGCGCCATGAGACGGTTACTGTAGCGCTAGTAATCCTCAAGCGATTAGTAGTTGATGTAGGCTGTGCTCATCTTGCCTTCAACTCCCCCTCTAAAGCAAGGTGAAAGTATCTAACTCCTTTACTCTCCTTCAACATTCATTCATCATTATGCTTGCAATATGTGTGTTAGTAAGCCGTTTAACAACACTGGAAAGCGTTTGTTGACTCACAGGACTGTCGAATCTCTGGGACACTCATATACAAGTAACTCATCTGTTCTTATAAAAATGAAAAGGGAGAACTATGGAGGACCTTATCAACTAAAGTTTTCCCTGAGATGCTAACATGTGGGGAAGAACACAGTTCCTTCTCCAAACCTGTCCTGCAACTCAGTATGTAGACAAGGCTGGTCTTGAACTCACAGAGAAATCCTCCTGCCTCTGCCTTTTAGTGCTGGGACTAAGGGCCTTTTCCAATACACCTGACTTCCTCAGTCCACTCTTTATCAAGAATCTGTAACTGAAGAAAACAGTGGTCTTGGTTAAATATTCATATTCTGCCCTCAGCAATAGGCCCAATATGGGCATTTCCTTGCATCTTTAAATGTCAATATGGGAAATTGAACCTTGATAGATTTTCCTAGGGTGTGAAAATGTGACTAGGAGTTTGAGATGTGATCAAGTAATAAGAACCATTTATGGCGGGGTTGATTTATTTAGAGGCAGGATCCCACAGGGTAACTAAAACTGACCTGAAACTTGCAATCCTCCTGCCTCATCGTCCTGAGTGCTGAAATTATATACATACCATGACGTCTGATTCCCTTATACGGATATTTTTGAAAAGTCTTTTGGGGTGCAGGTTTCTAAACTAAAGGGCACATGGAGTAAGTAGCTCAGTGTGTTTAGTTATCAGAGTTCTTCATGGAACAGCTACCAGAAAAATGAAGATTCCTGTAGTTCTCACACTGCACTCTGATACAAAAACTGAAGATATCAGCAGTCTTCAGATTAAGTTAATCATGAGAGACCACTCATGGTTTTGATGATGAATCTTGATGGACAATTTGATTGACTTTCAAAGAACCTAGGAGATAGTAAAGTCCATCTGTAGGTGTGACCCTGAGTGTACTTGGAGAGGAATAAGCGGGAAGACTCACTCCAAAGGGTAGCACCATCACATAGACTGCTGAGCTAGATAGAGATATCAGCTAGCAGAGGTTTCCTTTCTCTGCCTATTAACCTGTCTGTCTCTCTCTGCTTCCTGGTTGTCCTGATGTATGTGATTCTGCTCTGTCTCACCCTCCTCATGAGGGTCAAGCGAAGCTTTAAAACCTTGAGGAGATCTTTTCTCCTTTGAATTCTTCTCCTCCAGTAATCATCCCAACAACAGCAGGAGTGTGATTCTGGGAAGATTGCGACCTCCCAGATTCTTAGGTCGTGACGGGGCATTGTGCATTTTCTCTCATTATCATCTATGTGATTTCTATTATATCAAAGTCATTCAGATATTGATAGCTTGAGAATTCACATGCCAAAAGAACTCAAGGAACAGGTATTCTAGTGTCCTGCTCTTTACATGAAAATAAATAACTGAATCTAATGAGAATAAGATACTTCTTTTTGCTTAAAATTTTAACCAACACCCCAAAACCATGATAGTTGATTGGGTTTAGCTTAGCATTAGAGAAGTCACCTAAAGATAGAATCTGGGTTTGAGTCTTCACGGGAAAGAAAGAAAGACCAGGAGGGATGGGAAGGGAGAGAAGCAATGGAGAGAAGGGAGATGTGTTTGATTTATTGGTTTTGTATTCTTTTTCCTTTCTTCCTTCCTCCCTCATTCCATTCTTTGCAATTTATGTGACTTCAGTGGTGTACCAAGGTGTGTTTTGCCATCTTTATTTCTGTCAACTAGCTGAATTATATATAGTTTTCTTAAACTGCTACAATGACACCAGGTGTTATCCATAGGTGCAAAGGTTACACACGCTCAGCAATGCTTTTCTTTTCCCCCACGTACGAAAGGCATCCACTTTGTCATGTGTTCCCAGCCTCAATAGACACAATGTCAAACTCTGTATTGCTGGTGGCCTTTGAAATGGTGTGTACATAGTTCAGGAAGAATTGCTGTTTACTCATTAATCATTCTGGGCCACCAGTCAAAATATTTTCTCTGCAGAAATGCCTTTCCTATTTTGTACCAATTAATATTGGATGGAACTCAAAAGTCACAGTTAATCTGTGGCAAAGCTTTTATTTGCTGTCAGGCACACAGACATGAAAAATGCTCAATGAAATATTTTAATTAATAAAAATATGCTGAGAAGTGTATTTTTCTGAAGTAGATTTTTATTACACTTCATTAAATTTCCAAATTTAATGGACACATATATTATATCCTGTCACCATGGGAACCACTTCAAGACAGGCTTTTTATAGGCTGTTAGATGTAGTTATAAAACGTTCACAAAGACAAAATTGTTCCTTGTATGTTTAAAAGAAGCTGTGCTCATTTACAGTATGTATAATTTACTGCACAGACTGAGGCTGGAGAGAGGGTCTTTACTTGATTTAGTGACTAGCACTTCTTTTTACGATGGTTTTACATTTTAATTATTTCAGGGCTGTGTTTGCAGAACTATAAATTGGCTTATTGTAAAAGCAAGCAACAGTATGCAAACTTCATGGAACAGATAAAAACTTGAGATTCTTTTTAAAAGAAAACATGTAAAGAGCAATACACATTTAAAACTAAAATTTTAAAAGCACTCATGGAAATAAAAGTTTGGTGAGCCCAAACACCCAGATTCAATAGTCAAAAACATCTTGCCATATTTATCTTATCTCTATTCTTGAAAACAGTACATTTTATGTTTGGAGAACTTTAAAATAAATGTCAGAGGGTATATCATTTACTATCAAATATTTCACTATATGTCAGAAAGAGACCACATAGTGAACAATTTCTATAGAGTCAATAAAAATAACATAAAGCAATGTGACAGACCAGAGAGCAAATATACACACCACGTGAGTGCGTGCATGTAAGCTTCCCCATTTTTTATTAAGGACAAAAGAAATGAAACATTGCTGTCCACAGATGAAAAACGGGCATGTCTAAAATTAAATGATTTCAGAGATTAGAAGTTCCTGTGGGATAAAGGGTGCCAGAGAGAGGTGGAGAGGTAGGGAGAATAATGGGAGATAGATAGTAATAAAGTTCACTATATAAGCATATGAAAATGTCACAATGAAACGCATTATTGTATATACTAACTAGAATAATTTAAAAATAGGAACTACATAAAAATCAGAGGGTCTTGATATAATCAAGGTAGGATTAAGGTTAAAAAAAAAGCATGAAGAGAGATAAACGAGAGTATTTTATAATGCTACTGGCAGAAAATTCCTAAGATTTTCCAAAGTTACCTTCCCATCCCGTTGGACCACAGCAGCTCTCCAGATGCAGCACCTGTGAGAGATGAGACTCGCACCCTGGGGATTTTCACAGAGCACTGGTGAGAAGGAGGATGCGGGGACAAAACCCTAGAGCAGATAGACAGAACTCCAGAGACAGCTTAATGCGTGCAGTTAGTCATCCATGCTGAAGCAGAAGCATTGATGGTGGGTAGGCCTGTGCCTTCTTCTCAGAGGAAAAGTCTCGGGACTAACGTTAGTGAAATCTGACAGAGGAGGAGAGTCTAACCATTTCTTAGTATTTCTTAGATCTTTCAAAATCTGAAAAATGTGTTCCTTTGTCTTCCGTGGCCTCTGCCATCTGACATGGGGGTTTCTGGGGCCGTATGTAGCTTTTCTGTATTAAAAATAAGCATTGGTGAAGATTTTAAAGTCGGAGCTTGAAACATTTTTCTTCATGTGTGTTCAGTCCTAACTGTCAAAGAATCCTCTAGGCTGGCCTCACAGAAGAGGTGCACATTTTTTTTTTTAAAATCCAGGATTGACACACAATATCTCACAAACAGGGAGTGATGTCTCTCTGGGTAAGCTGCTCTTTCAGAGGACCAAGCTTTGATTCCCAGCACCTATATGCAGCTAACAACTGTCTGTAGCAAGGTCCAAGGGATAGAGTGCCTGGCTGTCCTGGAACTCACTCTTTAGACCAGGAGTAAAAAATATTAAATAAAATGTGTGTTGATTAATTATTGAGTTTTAAGAACTCTGTATATTTTGGACACAAGTCCTTGGTCATATAAACGTTTTATAGAGATTTTTCCTAGTTTGTAACTTTTCTGTTCATTTTTAATGTCCTTCACAGTATAAAAGATTTTTATTTTACTAACATCCAACTTACCATTTTTTGTTTATCATGTTTTTAATATTATGTCTTACAACTTACCTTGAAATACTAGCTCATAAATTGTTTGCTTTTTTCTTTTCTAGGTTTATAGTTTTACATGCTGCCTCTAGCATGGGTGTATAATTCACTCTGATTTAAATTTTCTGAATGGTGTAATGTTAGTGCCAAGGTTTTTGGTTTTGTTACAGCATGTGGAATTTCTGCAACACCATATGATGATGAGACCAAATTGTCCTCTGTTGCATTTCCTGTGCTCTGTTTCCAAATGTCCTTGGTTGGTTATCATTGTAGCCATTTTGAACTATTTTGCCACTGACCTATGAACTGATCTTTTTGTTTTAGTTAATAGAACATTATTTTGATTATTGTAACGTTACATTAGAGTGGTTTTACTGTTCTTGTTTATTTAACATTGGATCTCATGTAGTCCAGGCTGACCTCCGACTCCCTATGTAGCCAAAGCTAGCCTTGAATTCCTGTGCCTCTTACTTCTGCCTTCAGAGTACTGGGATTACAGGCATCTAAAGCCATCCTGTAAAATAAGTCTAAAAATCAGGTCATGTGAGCCCACCAGCTTCACCTTTCCGTGTTAGGTTGACTAATTCAGAATGTTTCCTTTTCTGCAGAAACCCGACAGTGACTTTGTCAACAGCAACAAGATACTATACCTCAATCATGACAGACATTTCATTAAATTTATAGATTAACCTATAAAATATTAATAACCTGACATTGTTTTTCTAACTGTGAATAAGACTATCTTTCCATTTTATCTAGATTTTTTAAATTTATTTTATCCAAAATTTATGGTTTGTTGTAATTCTAAGTGTAATCACAACACTCACTCATAAGCAAGTGTTGGTGAGGATAAAGGAGAACTTTTGCACACTGTAGGGGGAATGTGAATTGGTATGAAATATGAAATAGTATTGAAGGTCCTCGGTTCTCTGAACTCTTGTGTGTGTGTGTGTGTGTGTGTGTGTGTGTGTGTGAGAGAGAGAGAGAGAGAGAGAGAGAGAGAGAGAGAGAGAGAGAGTTTGTCCTGGAACTCACTCTTGTACACCAGGCAGGCCATGTGCCACCACCACCCAGCTGAAGGTCCTCTAAACTCTTAAATGTGACTATTGTTTGATACAGCAATTTCAACCAGGGTCAATGTCCAAAGGAAGTGAAATCTGTATGTCGAACAGGTATGTAAACTCCCATGATCACATCAGCGTGATCCACTATATATATATGAATCAACCTCTGTGTCCATCAGTAGATGAATAAGAGAAATGCAGCATTATGGATCATAAAATGCTATTTGGAATTAGAAAAAGAAAGAAAATACTCTCATCTGTAATAACTGCGATAATCCAGACAGAAACACAAATACTATTTGTGTAGATATACACCTTTTGAAACATAGTTATGTAAATTATACATATATTTATATACAACTTAGAGTAGATTTTTAGGAATATAGAACTTTCTGAAGATTTTCCAAGATGAGAGAGTTCTCCTCTGTTGCTGGCCTGCTGGGAACTGTTTTTCAGGAATGTGTTCCAGATATTGTCAAATTCTTTGACTGCATATGTTTACCTTTGGGTAATTAACAGTGGTCTTATTGAATGTAATTGAAGGGAATTTATCAGTAATACTATATAACCATTCAACTATCCATGTAGAAAGAGATCATAGGCACTAGAGGAGAACCTACTACAGCCATTATCTTAAACCAATTTAATTTCTAACTGTGTTCTAAATATTTAACTTTATATACACAGATAAGCATAGTTCTCACCACTCATCAAAGATGCTTCTTTTTGCAACAGATAAAAATTATTACAGAAATACACAGCTAGTCACAATGCAGAGACTAAGGGACAATGAGCTATCCAATCTCAACTGCAATATCATCAATACAAACCTTATATTGAAGGCTCACAGAAAAGGGTGTGGAAAGATTTTTAAGAGCCATAGTGATGGAGGAAGGTCATTGGTTAAAAATAAAGAAACTGCCTTGGCCCTTTTTATTGGTTAGAACATAGGTGGGTGGAGTAAACAGAACAGAATGGTAGGAGGAAGAGGAAGTAAGCTCAGAGACGCCATGCTCTCCTCTCCCGAGAAGACGCGATAGCTCTGCTCTCTGAGGCAGACGCATGAAGCTCAGACCCAGGATGGATGTAGGCTAGAATCTTTCCCGGTAAGACTGATGCTACACAGATTATTAGAGATGAGTTGATCGGGATATCAGAATTAGCCTGTAAGGGCTAGAGTTAATGGGCCAAGCAGTGTTTAAAAGAATACAGTTTGTGTGTTGTTATTCCTGGTGTAAAGCTAGCTGTGCAGGAGCCGGGCGGGATGAAAAGCAGGCCCGCAGCTCCTTCAACACCATAGGATCAGGATGATTATTGTGAAATAGTGCCCCCTTGGTATGGCAGAAGAAATGCACCCATAAAATTGGTTTTATCTTTTTTAAATTTGATACGTTATATATTTGAAAGAACTGGCCCACTTCAGCCAATCTGTGAAGTTTGTATAAAGCAGTTGGTCATGACACTCTCGGCTTGTTTGCATATGCTGCATCCATCCTAATGACCGTCTTTCCTTTCTAACACTTATAAGTCTGCATCTTCTCCTTTCCCCTGGCTAACCTAGCCGGAGGTGTATAAATTATTGCTCTCAGAGCCAAACCTTCAGTTTTATTGCTACTCTCTGCTGTTTTTCTGTTTTCAATTTCATCCGTTCCCACCTTTTATTATTTCTTTTATTCTGCTTGCTTTGGGCTTGCATTTTTCTTCTTTCTTTATTTTCTAATGCGGAGGTTTAGTTATTAACTTTAGGTCCTTTTTTCCCACTCCCATGACATACACTTCATGCTATAAATTTTGCTGGAGGAACTGCTGTCTCTGCATGTGAAAACTTATGGTAATTTAAGTTTTCATTTTAATTTAGTTCCAAACATTTCTCACTGCTCCTTTGGCCCATGTGCTATTTTAGAAGCTTATTCATCTGTCTCCAAGTATTTGAGAGGATTTTACAGTTATCTTTTGTTGTTTTTTTTTAGTTTATTGTGTGAATAGAATATATTTTATGTGATCTATCTTACTTTTTGATTTGTGTATTTTGTGACTAAATGTAACAGATTTAGTAAATATTGCATTTCAAATTATCTAATTTAATACATTCATTGACTGTATGTTTCAATAGGAAATACACACTTCTGAGTTATTTTTACTAATGAGTATCTTGCAAAATGGTACTATCTGGCTATGCAACCGATAGAGTGTGTTAGTTACTGTTCTATTGCTGTAAAGAGACACTTTTACCAATGCAACTCTGATAAATGAAAGCATTTATTTGAGGGCTTGTTTGCAGTTTCACAGGATTTGTCTATGGTCATGGTAAGGAGTATGGCACCAGACAAGCAGACAGATATGGTGCTAGGGAAGTAGCTGAGAGCAACATCATAGTCTGAAGGCAGCAGAGAGAGAGAGAGAGAGAGAGAGAGAGCCAGCCAGGCACACTACACACAGAAAGACAGAGATAGAGACAGGTCCATATGTGGGCTTTGAAATCTCAATGCTCACCCCTAGTAACACACCTGCTAATGAGACCACACCTCCAAATCCTTCTTAAACAGTTCCACTAACCGGGGACCAAGCATTTAAACATATGAGCCTATGGGGATCATTTTCACTTTGTCATCAAAAAGTATGTATCTAGACTATAAAAACAACTCAAGAATTCTAAACACCAAGAAAACAATTAAAGCTTGAAACATGGAATCAAACAGAGAGTTCTGAAAAGAAGAAAGACAAATGGCTTAGAATTTTTTTTTTAATATTCAACATCTTTAACCATTAAGAAAATGGAAACTAAAGCTACGTTGGGTTGTGGAATATGATTTTTAAGGTGTGTTACTTTTGTTAAAGTTGTGGAACATTTGTTTAATGGTGTGATGATGTGTTGCTTTTGTTTATACTGAATTCGTTTAACTCTGTAAAACTGTGATTCTTTGCCTGTCTAAAACACCTGATGTAAACCTAAGAGAGAGCTGAACAGCCCATAGTGAGACAGGAGGAAGAATAGGCAGGTTGGCAGGCAGAGAGTATAGCTAGAAGAAGAAATCTGGAAGAAGGAGGAGCAGAAGAGAATGAGGAGAGTAGGATGGTGGGGGCCAGCCACTCCGCTACATAGCCAGCTAAGGAGAATGAAGTAAAGAAAGGTATACAGAAATAGAGAAACACAAAATCCCAGAAGCAAAAGGTAGACAGGTTAGTTAAGAAAAACTGGCTAGAAATAAGCAGTAAAAACCAACCAACAACTACATTTTTTTTTCCGTTCCAATGTGGGGCTAGAGTAAAAGAAAATACACAAACTTTGAGATATAATCTTTCCCAAATCAGAGCGCTAAAATCAAGAAAACTAATGATACTCATGTTGGCAAATATGTTGGGAAAGAGGAAGACTAATTCCCTACTGATGGGAGTGCAAATTAATAAAGCCACTATGAAAAAGCAGTGTGAAGATTATTAAAAAAGGTAGATATAGTTCTATACTATAATCTGTCTATACCACTTCTGGGCATAAATCCCAAGTACTCTATATTATATTATAATACATATAATACATGAGATATTTGCTAATGCATACACTGTTGCTATACTCATAATAGGCAGGGAATCGAAGGTCTATAGATCCATCAACTGATGAATAAATAGAGTAAATGTACTACATTTTAAAATATAATATTATTGAGTTATTAAAATGATTTTATGCACTTTTCAAGAAAGGGATGGATCTGGAAATAATCATTTAATTGATATGACTCAGACCCAGAAAGACAAATGTTCTCATATGTGTATGCTAGTTTTGAATCTTTAGCCATGTATGTTCAGGCTGGAGTACTCAAAGAAGTCGGGAAATCAGTAAGGGATTCATAGGGATACCTACAGGAGAGGGAGATAGAATGCAGGTGGTATAAAGGGCCAACAATGCACGAGAAGGGCGTGAGAGGGGAATAACTCACACTAAAGACCTTTGGAAAAGCCATATAGAAACATACTATAGAAGCATCCTAAGAAATAAAGCAGACATATATAAATACACTATAAGTGGAGATACCTTATAAAAAGTGAACAATGCCTGTGCCAGACACTGTAAGGTATCAAATAAAAAGCCCAGTTATGAGTTATCTCTTTTGGAGTTATTGATCAGTTAAGTTCAATACACCCAAATATTACAGACTATTAACTTTGCTCTTGGTGACCCGCTAGAACCTGATAATAAGTCCCTATTGCTGAGGACATCACCTGATCGAACACATCATAGAACATGAAGATATAAAGTTGGTATTGACCAGAAAGTTTCCTCTGTGCTAGCTACCTTTCAGAGCGCTCAAAGGTGCTATGTAGACTGTTGAGTGTAAAAAAAAAAAGTAGCCAACAGCCTTACCCAGCTGTGAACCCTGAGGGCAACAGTAACGAGGAGCAGGGCATGATGTCCACTGATGTAACAGGGGCTGCACAAATCTTATGGGGGTGAACAATGACTGTGATACTATAACTGCTTACAATAGACTACTAATTACTATAAGGTTCTACTGCACTAACATCGTATCTTAAAACTTCCTTTATTTATCGAATGATGTTTTTCACCATCTAATATTACATACCATGATGGAATGGTAAAATAATGAATGAACCAGACATGATTTAGACAAAGGATATTCAAAATGAGGAGAAAAATGAAAAATTAACTTGTGCTTATCATGGTGTACATGGAAAAGGATTCATCTTCTCTTGAAAACTTTTCTTTTAAATGCATAGTGATAAATTACTTTTCTAAAGAGATCTTCATGTTCCATAACTTGCTAATTGATGCAATTACTGAGTTGATAGCAGACTCATGCAGTTATAACACATAATATAGGGGACCCATGTACTCCTTACCAAGTTTCTCTCACATTGACATTTTATAAAACTATGACCAAAATGTGGGTATCAACAAAATCCACTGTCATTTCTAACATTTCCCTAGTTTTGTGTTCATGTATCTGTGTACATGTGTGGGTATATTATGTATCACTTTATCCCATGTATTGGTTCATGTACTGTGCTGGGTAGTTTTATGTCAACTTAATGCAAGCTAGAGTCACTGGAGAGGTGGGATCCTTGGTTGAGAAAATGCTTAAATAAGATCAGACTGTAAACAATCCTGTAGAACATTTTCTTAATTAATGATTGATGTGGGAGGTTTCAACCCATTGTGAGCAGAGGAGGCACCCCTTGGCAGATGGCTCTGAGTTCTGTAAGAAAGCTGACTGTGCAAGCCATGAGGAACAAGCTGGTAAATAGCATTCCGCCATGGCGCCTTCATCAGCTTCTGCCTCCAGATTTCTTCCCTGTTTGAGTTCCTGTCCTTTCTTGCATGGTGTATAGTGCTGTAGAAGTCTAAATCAAATAAACCCTGTCCACCTCAAGTTGCTTTGGTCATGGTGTTTCATCACAGCAATAGTAGCCCTAAGACATATACTCAACGAGACAGTTAAGATGCTAGGGAATTTTGTCATTCCAAATACCTTCTGCATCATAACACCAACCACTCTGTCTCCCCACCTTGTATCCCTAATCCATGGAGACCTCTAATTTGGTCCTTATTTTTAAATTTCAAGGCATTATATGGGCCCAGGGGATGTTGGTAAAGTGCTTGTATAATTCATACCCTGAGGAGTGGCAGTAGCAACAGGAGGATGCCTGGCGGCATACTAGCCAACCAGTCTACCTGAATCAGTGAGCTGCAGATCTACTAGAAAAACCTGTCTCAGAGGTTTCTCTGTCAGAGACAGAGACTGACACAGCAGAACATAAAACTTTTTCTTCTGGCCTCCACCGTTACAAGTATGGGTGTACACACACGCACACACACACACATACGCGCGCACACACACACACACACATCCCTACATATGTGACCTCACAGAAACATGTATATGCACAAATTTATGGAACCATGAAGAATAAAAATATTGTCTCCATTGTTTATAGTGTTTTCTTTGCTGTTAGTAATTTTAGGGTATTTCTTCCACGTCTATACAAGAAATTACACTTTTATTTGGGTCATCTTGGCTTATCCAGAGCTTTGCCCTTGTTTTTTTAGGAATCTACCAGTGAGCTACATCACCAGCCTTCAGGTCAATTTGGACAAAACTTACATCTATGCTAGGTTGAGTCTTTTAGTCTATGAATACAGTATTTCCATCTATCCAGGCCACTAATTTCTTTAACCAGAAATTCACCGTTTTTAATATACAGATTCTTTACAACTTTTAAATTATATACCTAAATCTGTAATTTTCAATGGAGTGTCTGTAAATGGTATGGTGTTTTTAGTTTCTGTTTCTATACTTTTAATGTTTTTTATGTTGCTGTATAATTGATGTCTGAAATCTTTTACTTTCAACCTTTGTTGAATTGATTTTTCTTTTTTCTTTTTATTATTGATTTTTACTGAGCTCTACATTTTTCTCTGTTTTCCTCCCCGACTCTCCCCTCCCCTTTAACCCTCTCCCAAGGTCCCCATGCTCCCAATTTACTCAGGAGAGCTTGTCTTTTTCTACTTCCCATGCAGATGAGATCCCTGTATGCCTCTCTTAGGGTCCTCATTGTTGTCTATATCCTCTGGAATTATGATTTGTGGGCTGGTTTCTTTGCTTTATGTTTAAAAACCACTTATGAGTGAGTAAACATGATAATTGTCAAATGGGTATTTTTATGAATGTTTTTAAAAATCCCTTTGATTTTTTGCTTCAGGTAATCAATGCCATGTGCAAATAATAACAGCTAATTTCTTTCTAGTTCATTTGACTTTATTTCACTTTTTGGGTCCATAACTTTTTGTATAACATTCTTCCATTAAATAAAGCCTGTTTTGAGAAACTATAAAGCCCATGCTAATCTCAATCTAACTTTTAGTCTCTCTCTCGGTTAAAATTCTGTGACTCCCCAAATGAACAGCAGATAGAAGAGACGGCCTTTGTGTTCTTTGCTCCTTCTTTTCTCACCTTTATCATGTATTGGGTAGAACGTGTCTCATTCTCTCCAAGAGTCAGACTTTTCATGGCTGACATAAACTGTTTAAGAGAGGAAGGAAGGTCCATGGTTTCCATCCATCGAACAAGAGGCACGTTTTGGGGAAGAGCCAGCAACACGGTAATTGGGAAGAAAAGTAAGGGATAAGAGACCCGGTGTATTTTTCCAGGATATTGGAGTACTAACAGTGACCTATTTTCTCAAGAAGTCCCTATTGCCCAATAACACCATATTTAAAATCCATTAAACCAATTATTCTATAGGCTAGATTACTACCTTCCCGTTATAATCAGTCCCCGAAGCCCTTCAGCTGGCAGCCAATCCTATCTAAGCCTATGGAGACTCTGGAGTTGCGGAATGCTGAGGTAGTAATTCCTTCCGCTGTTCAGTCTAGATAATCTTCACATTTATAAAATTGGGCAATCAGAAAAATCTACCTTCCCTTCAAGGGAGTCGCTATCTCTAACTTTCGGGATAATCCCCTGTACCCTTGAAACGATAGGCTGAGAGGGGAGGTCAGCTATTGGCTCTTCTTCCGATAATGGAAGTGGGAGATAGCCATGGAGAATAAAGCCTGGAAGGTACAAAGTGAAACTGGAGAGCAAGCAGGACCCAGCTTGTGCTGGACATTTCTACCATAAAACTAGTTCCCTTTACTAACTTACACAGGAAAGAGTACTTAATGAGGCTTTAATCCAGGTGGCTCATTGAACATTGTCTGGTCAATCTAACTCCAATTAACCTGTATAGCTGCCCTGAACCCAAAGCACCCCATTCCTGTGCCACTGTATGCAAGGTTCCTTCCTTCCCAGATATCAGTTTTCCTTGTTCCTTTTGTATCTCACATGGTCTACTACTTAAATTTGAGACTCACCTTCAGCCCTGCCTCTGTGACTTAAAAAAAAGTCTCTCTTTCTTTTCCTTCAGATTAGGTGCAGTAGGTTTTATATGTCTTACCACATCTACTGTTTGTCCGCTTTTTTAAGTGAACCTAAGTCCCCCATTTACATCTGGAGATATTGACAAAAGACATCTCTCTTTTGTCACAGGAGAGAATCAGCTCCTAGGCCCCAGGTTCTTTTGGATTGTATGAGCAAAGCCCTTAGGTAACGGGGACACAAAGTGCTGTTTCTTGCTTGTTGATTTTATTTTGAGATAGAGGCTCACTATATAGCCCAGACTGACCTGGACTTCACATCTGCCAGCCTCTTGTTTCTGGGCTTGTAGAACCAAGATATACATTATACATTAGATGGGCAAACATGCTTGACACAAAGTACCTTTGCAAGAAACCTCTTGAAAATCATTTTTCCTCTAACAAGGAAGATTTTTCAGATGAGAAGATAGGAAAGATTAGCTGGGGAGTAAAAGAGATACCTCCTTTAGGAGATTAAGATATAGGCCATTTTTTAAAAAAAACCTACAGTTTTATAGACCAAAGTCAACCAAAAAGCAAACAAAAATCTGCTTCCACTTTCTTATCCAGGCGCCAGCAGGAACAGAACATTTTTGTACTCACATTATCAGAAATATTTTTATTTGCCTCTATTTCTTCGTTTCCTTCTGTATCTGCATCCTTCAAATAGATGCCCCACCATGTGGTTGACTAAATATGTTGGCCTGTGGGTACCATCTCCATCGAAAACTCGACCCTCATTCTTAAAAAGCCCTTATTAAGTAGAAGATGGGAAATCAGAGAGCTTTGAAACACATAAATACTCATCCTCGTTGGAGCCTGCTGGGTGTATTTCTTCACTGGGGCCACCAATTTTAAGACCAGGTGACTCTATTCATCTCTGAGCCAATTCAGAGCAATTTAACAAATAAAATTTTATGAGACTTTGTCACAAGCTTCACCAAAGGCCAATTATGAAACATCTACTTCATTTCCTTCAGCCATTGATTTTCTAATTTGTTGGCAAAAATCTATGACTTCAGCCTAATGTGATATTTTCTTTGTAAGCCTATCTCTTCTTTGGCTTTTGATTCTACTGCATTCTAATGGCTTAACGATTTCTCATCTTATTGTATTGTTTCATTATATTATTGTTGGGATAGAGTTTCTGAATTACAATGGCTGGTGCAGCCACTCTCACCTGCTAGGTGAATGCTACCACATCTGTTTTCCTCTAATCTTGGGCTGCGTCTTGGGTGCTTTGTTTAAAGACAATTATAAGCAATTCAGTAGATGGATGCTAATTTTCTTACTAGGTAGATAGGATGCATATCATTCCATTGAAATGTTTATGCTCACATTTATTCTAAATACTCTCCACCTGCAATTTGCCAATACTTATTTAGCAATGTCTCCATTATTCTTGTTTTGCTGGTTTATTTGTCTAATTTGACTTGGTAAACAGGAGTTGAAAAATGGCTACAATCATTTAGCTAAGTTTAGAGCCATAATAATTTAGTACTCTATCTTTTTATTAGCAGACCTGTCTTTGCAGGGTTTATATTTCTCCCCTGGTATAGTTGTTTAATGTTTTTTTCTTCTTCCATTTCCTTTTCTTTGCCTCTTAGCATTAATTTTACACTGGAATTTGACTCAGAGATCAATTCTAGCCATACTCTTGATAGAGCAGGTATTTTTCCTCTTTCATTTGCTGTCCCTCTCTGTGGGGCTATAAAGCAAATTATAGACATTAATTTTTATGACTTAGAGACCAAAGTTAAAGAAACTGTCAACAAGAATTACACAAATGACTATAATCATTTGCCTTGATAAGAACTTGAGCTTTTCAATGCTGTCACTTTTAAGCCCTGCCTGGAAGTATGACAAATCTTCACTTGGTACTGATTGGACATTGTGGGAAATCTCTGTGGCAGTCAATATTTTAAACAAGGGAAGCTGAAGAAAAGTGAAAGAAAGAAATTAATCTCTACACGGATGTCATGACTGACCCAGTTAGACCCCGTAATCTGAAAGTTAGCATTCTGTATGGTGAGGGCCTGAGGATCAAGTTTGTAAGATTTCTATTTGAGATAGTGTCTGTGTAAGGAATGGTCTTTGAAATAGAGACTCATTAGTTGTGCACATGCTCTCTTACGCTTATCAAAATGGGGCTGTTGAAAATGAATAGTTACACAAGGGGACCGAATATACTACAACACAAATAAGGAAAGGAAGGCTGCCAGGGTGAGATTGGCCAACCTTTCATGTAAATAGAGACTGGCTGACAAGGATAGTCATGCTAACACATTGCAGAAGTACTGTAGCTCATTTTTGATCCATACTTTTCTTTAGAATCTATAACCACTTGATAACTGACTCTAAGTCATAATTTGTAGTTTCCAGCAGTTGCTTCCCTCCTTTCCTCAAGTGAGATACCATTAAAGTGTTTACCACTGCGTCATGTGCATACTCACCTTACAAGTTAGCTGTTATTCAGGTATCTCAGATATGACCTCATTTTTAATGGGCAGGGCTGAATGTTTTAAGCATTAAGTAAACATTCTCCTGACTGTTTCTGCCTTGACTTCTTCCTAGGCTATGTTTAGAGATGTGGAGAGAACTTGCAACTTGATGATGGCATATCTAGTGTAGAGAAACAGGGAGACAATGATAGAGTGATACAGAGATACAGAAATACAGTGATACAGAGATACAATGATACAGTGATACAGAGATACAGTGATACAGAGATGCAGAGATACAGTCATACACTGATACAGTAGTGATGCAGAGATACAGTGAT
>NC_022029.1:833392-835031 GCF_000317375.1 Microtus ochrogaster | reverse complement strand
GCAGAGATACAGTCATACAGAGGTACAGTGATACAGTGATGCAGAGATACAGTCATACACTGATACAGTAGTGATGCAGAGATACAGTGATACAGAGGTACAGTGATACAATGATGCAGAGATACAGTGATACGGAGGTACAGTGATATAGTAATACAGAGATACAGTGATACAGAGGTACAGTGATGCAGAGATACAGTCATACACTGATACAGTAGTGATGCAGAGATACAGTCATACATAGGTACAGTGATACAGTGATGCAGACTTATAGTGACACAGAGATACAGTGATATAGAGATACAGAGATACACTGAAACAGAGATACACTGATACAGAGATACACTGATACAGAGATACAGGGATACAGAGATACAGTGACACAGTGATACAGAGATGTTACAGTAATACAGAGATACAGAAATGCAATGATAGAGTGATGATAGAGTAATACAGTGTGATACAGCAGAGAAGATTCTGACTTCTGACAGAAATAGGCCTCCAGTGAGTGGAGACCATGGGGCTAGATGTCAAACCTCTGTTTAATGTATGTTTTCTGTGTGATGTGCAGAAACATGAGTTTCTCACCCGCACATTTGATTCCTTTTTACTGGGCCCTTGGTTGCCCTATTGACCTTGCCTCTGGTTTACACAATGGAGAGGGACTGTGTTGGGCTTGTCTTAAAGGGTAAAGACATAGTCATTTTCTCAAATACATATAAATAATAAAGCTAAAGCCTCAGGAACGGGATATAATGTGTAGAGAATTTGATGAAATACTGACAAGAAGATGAGCATTTGTGCTATTCTCCAACAAGAGATATACTGAACACAGTAGAGAAATATGAACATTTATTTATTAAGAATGTCTATTTGGTAGTTTGGGTCCAAGGAAGGCAGAGTAAGGAGATCAGCGGAGGGGTTTTTACTATAGAATGTTCTGGAGATCAGCTTGGAGAAAGCAAGAGAATGAATCAGGGTGAGGCAGAGGGCAGTCGGGTTGAGCTGCAGTCTCAGTAGAAGCCTTGGGTAGCCCTATGGGGAAGTTATAAAGATGCTGTAGGGGTGGTCCTTTATAGGCTTATATTAATCTGGAGTGAATCTGAGTCATTCCCAGACTGGAAAAAGATGTATGACCTTGTGTAGTAGGCCGAGGCAATCAATCCTGAGAGGGAGCTAACAGCTCAGAGCTGTTTGCTACCTGTGCTCCTAGGGACTGAAAGACTAAAGTCCCCCTTCCCTTGGAGGAATCTGACGGCCTGTCACTGTCTTTCTTCTGCATAGTGTGAAGGCGTGCTTATGGATAGTCTTTTTTCTTTTTGTTGCTCTGTTCTAAAAGATTCTCTGCTAACCCAATATCTAAGACCTACATTGTTATTGGTTAAAAGAATAAAACTGTAATAAAATGTGCCTTTAATACTTTTTTATGAGTCTCATGGTCAATTTCACATTTTCCCTATAACATCTTCATATCCTAGTCTTCTAACCGTACTGTAAGTTACCTTGAAAATTGCCGCATCTTTTTTTTTTCTTTTTTTTTTTATTGAGAAAAGGAAAAAAAACAAGTTTCCACCTCCTCCCAGCCTCCCATTTCCCTCCCCCTCCTCCCACCCTTCCCCCCCTCCTCCAACCCTTCTCC